>NC_053028.1:5214458-5332679 GCF_003073215.2 Triticum urartu | reverse complement strand
GTCAATATTAAACTTTTGTCTTGAATCTTATGGATCTGAATATTCTTGCCACAATAAAGAGAACTACATGGATAAATATGTTAGGTAGCATTCCACATCAAAAATTCTGTTTTTATCATTTACCTACTTGAGGACGAGCAGGAATTAAGCTTGGGGATGCTTGATACGTCTCCAACGTATCTATAATTTTTGATTGCTCCATGCAATGTTATCTACTATTTTGGGCAATATTGGGATTTATTATCCACTTTTATATTATTTTTGGTACTAACCTATTAACCGGAGGCCCAGCCCAGATTTGCTGTTTTTTTGCCTATTTCAGTGTTTCGAAGAAAAGGAATATCAAACGGAGTCGAAACGGAACGAAACCAACTGGAGAAGTTATTTTTGGAAGGAAAGCTATCGGATGGACTTGGATCCCACGTTAGGAGAGAAGGGAGGTGCCCCGAGGGTGGGGGCGCGCCCACCCCCCTAGGGCGCGCCCCCTGCCTTGTGGGGGCCCCGAAGCTCCACCGACGTACTTCCTGCACCCATATATACCTATGTATCCTAAAACTTCCAGAACAGAGAATAGATCGGGAGTTCCGCCGCCAGAAGCATCCGTAGCCACCGAAAACCAATCTAGACCCGTTCCGGCACCCTGCCGGAGGGGGAATCCCTCTCCGGTGGCCATCTTCATCATCCTAGTGCTCTCCATGACGAGGAGGGAGTAGTTCTCCCTCGGGGCTGAGGGTATGTACCAGTAGCTATGTGTTTGATCTCTCTCTCTCATGTTATTGAGGTGATACGATCTTGATGTATCGCGAGCTTTGCTATTATATTTGGATCCTATGATGTTTCTTCGCCTCTCTACTCTCTTGTAATGGATCGAGTTTCCCCTTTGAAGTTATCTTATCGGATTGAGTCTTTAAGGATTTGAGAACACTTGATGTATGTCTTGCGTGGGATAATCGTGGTGACAATGGGTTATTCTATTGATTCACTTGATGTATGTTTTGGTGATCAACTTGCGGGTTCCGCTCATGAACCTATGCACAGGAGTTGGCACATGTTTTCGTCTTGACTCTACGGTAGAAACTTTGGGGCACTCTTTGAGGTTCTATGTGTTGGTTGAATAGATGAATCTGAGATTGTGTGATGCATATCGTATAATCATACCCATGGATACTTGAGGTGACAATGGAGTATGATGTAGGGTAGAACCCTAATCGCCCGATCTTTCACAAAAGGAGCGGATCCCGCGAAGAACACGAGGAACACGAGGGGAAAATGAGGGAAATCACAAGGGGAAACACAAGAGGAACACTCAAACTAACAAGAACAAGTCACACATGGGCTAGATCCTCGAGTACATAAAGTAAGATACACGATCCACGGACAACTAGGGACGATACAAAAGGGTAACCGGTTCTTCTCCGTGAGGAGGTCTTGATGTTCTTCCCTAAAGAGGGGTCTTGAATCCGCTTGGGGGATCTTCTTCGGTGGAGGCTCGAATCTCCGAGGAGAAGGTAACCAAGTGGATGAGCAAAGCTCTCACACAAAATATGAGCTAATCCTTTGCTAACCCTAGAAAGTTGTACGGGATGGAGTATATATAGTCTAGGGGGAGAAGGGATACACGGGCCTCGACCCTTCACTGTGCGCAGACAGGGGAGGCCGGATGTCCAGGATGGTCGGGCCGGATGTCCGAGCTTTCAGGCGACGCTGGATGTCCGGGCTGGGGGGCCGGATGTCCGGGCTGGAGCGGTGGCATTTGTTGCTCTCGGGTTCGGAGGGGCCGGATTTCCAGGCCAGTGGCCGGATGTCCGGGGGCTCGGGAGGGGCTGGATGTCCGGGCTGCCGGGGCCGGATGTCCGGGGCCTGTAGCCTTCTGTGGCTGGGCTACTGTAGTGGAAGACGCTCCAGAGGCCGGACGTCCGGGGCCTTGGCCGGATGTCCGGGGCCTGGGAGATGCTCTTGGCTCCTTCCATTGGTTCTCCTCTTCCGTGGACTTGGGGACTTGTACATCTTCATGCACATCTTCGGGGGGGCCTTCTTGGTACCTAATCATGCACAACACCTCGGACTTAGGTAGTAGCCATGTCTCATGCATAGAAAGTGGAAGTTCGGAGAGGAGTGAGTTCACCTTATCTTCGATAGCTTTGGCTTGGGCTCGTGTCATTGGTCCAAGTGGTGTCATTGGAGGTGTGGGTGCATCCATGGGGATGATCTTGGGATGCCCGGCATCATCTCCCCTCCCTTGGGGAAGATCCCGTCCTCCGGACGAAATCCCTCAATCACCATGGTAGGGCGGCGAGAAGATCTTTGATGTTGAAGATGTCGACTCACGGAGTACTTGTCACGAGGATGTCGATCTTGTAGCGTTGTTGTTGTAGCGTGCAAGCACCTTGAATGGTCCATCCGCGCGTGGTCGAAGTTTGGACTTGCGTTCTTGGGGAAAGCGGTCCTTGCGAAGGTGTAGCCACACGAGGTCTCCAATGTTGAATATCATAGGGTGCTTGTTGACGTTGAGCATGGTCGCAAGGCATTTGTACTTGGCGCTCGATGGTGTTTCTTGTATCTTCATGCACATCCTTGAGATGGGTCACTCGTGCACTTGCGTCCAAATTGATTCGCTCTTGGAGTGGTAGAGGTAGAATATCCAATGGTGACAAAGGGTTGAATCCGTAGACGACCTCGAAAGGGGACTTGCCTATTGTTGAGTGTCTTGCTCGGTTGTAGGTGAACTCGGCGATGGGTAGACACTCCTCCCACTCTTTGATGTTCTTCTTGATGAGTACTCGAAGTAGAGCGGAGAGTGTGCGGTTTGTCACCTCCGTTTGGCCGTCGGTTTGAGGATGGTATGCCGTGGAGAAGAGTAGCTTGATTCCGACCTTGGCGCATAGGGTGTTCCAAAAGTAGCTAAGGAACTTGACGCCGCGGTCCGAGACGCAAAATTTCCCTACGAAAGAGATTAGCAACATGTGAAGCATCGTCTATCTTGTGGCAAGGAATAAAATGTGCCATTCTTGAGAAACGATCCACAACGACAAATATGGAATATTACCCATTTCGAGTTCTAGGCAAACCAAGTACAAAGTCCATGCTAATGTATTCCCATGGTTGGTATGGGATTGGTAAAGGCATATAGAGACCATGAGATTGAGCTTTGGACTTAGCTTTGCAACATGTAGAACACCGGTTGGTGAAACGATTGACGTCCTAAAACATCTTTGGCCAAAAGTAGCTCTTCGAGAGCGTGGCGAACGTCTTGTCACGTCCGAAGTGTCCCATTAAGCCTCCTCCATGAGATTCCTGCAGAAGCAACAAACGAAATGAGGACTCGGGGATGCAAAGTTTGTTAGCTCTCATAAGATAGCCGTCTTTGATGTAATAGCGTTCCCAAGATGAATTCAACAAACACTTGGCATAAGGAGTAGCAAAAGTTACATCATGCTCATACAAGTCTTTGATATGCTCGAAACCAATGACATCTAACTCAAGTTGCTTGACAAGCATGCATATGAGGGAAGGAGCATCCGCTATGATGTTTTCTTTACCCTTGATGTACTTGATGACATAGGGAAAAGGCTCAATAAATTCACTCCATTTAGCATGACGCTTCTTCAACTTTGTTTGTCCCTTAAGATACTTGAGAGTCTCATGATCGGTATGAATGATAAACTCATGGGCACGAAGGTAATGTTCCCATTCATGCAAAACGCGGACTAAAGCATATAGCTCTTTGCCATAGACGGGATAATTGAGTTGCGCTCTAGAAAGTTTCTCACTAAAGTAAGCTATGGAGCGCATCTTTTTCGTTAACACACCTCCTATGCCACTACCACTAGCATCGTAATGAATTTCAAAAGGCTTGTCGAAGTTGGGTAAAGCAAGCACGGGAGCATGAGTAAGCAAATTCTTAAGCTCATTGAATGCGGTATCTTGGGATGGTCCCCAAACAAAAGGCGCATTCTTCTTGCTCAAAGCATGCAAAGGCGAAGCAATGGTGCTAAAATCCTTCACAAAGCGACGATAGAAACCCGCAAGGCCAACAAAACTACACACTTGATGCAAGTTGGTTGGTTGCAGCCAAGTCTTAATAGCATTGACCTTGGACTCATCAACAAGAACACCCTTAGAAGAAACAACAAAACCCAAGAAAACGAGCTTTTCAACACCAAAAAGGCATTTCTCCATATTAGCATAGAGGCACTCTTTTCTAAGAGTTTGCAAAACGGTGTCGGACATGGGTGACATGCTCTTTGAGAGACTTGCTAAAAACAAGGATATCATCGAAGTAGGCCACAACAAACACACCAATGCAAGGCCGAAAGACATGATTCATAAGACGCATAAAAGTACTCGGTGCATCCGATATACCCATAGGCATGACAAACCACTCATACAAGCCAAACTTGGTTTTGAAAGCGGTTTTCCATTCATCACCCTCTTGTATGCAGATTTGATAGTAAACACTTTTAAGATCAATTTTTTAAAATATAGTGGCACCACTAAGTTCATCAAGCATATCATCAAGGCATGGAATGGGGTACCTATAACGAACGATGATAGCATTGATAGGCCTACAATCGGAGCACATGCGAAAGCTAGCGTCTCGTTTTGGCACAAGAATGACCGGGACGACACAAGGGCTCAAACTTTCACGCACATGTCCATGGTCTATGAGATGCTTTACTTGCCTTTGTTTTTCTTTGGTTTCTTCGGGGTTGACGCGGTAGGGAGCTTTGTTCGGAACCGGTGCTCCGGGGATGAGGTCGATGCGGTGTTCGATTCCTCATAGTGGACGTAGTCCCGGAGGTAGCTCGTCGGGGAAAACATCATGAAATTCCTGCAAAAGAGAAGACAACACTAGAGGAAGAGTATGAGAGTTGTTAGCTTGTGGTGCATTGTCCTTGCACAAAAGGACATAGTGTAGGACACTAGATGGGTTCTCACACACTCCTCTTATCTCACTTTTGGTGGCAAATAGGACTAAATTCTTCTTTTCTCTCATCGTGGAGGTGTTCGATTTGGGCTTGTGGCGCTCACTCTGTTTTTGGTGGCTCGCTCTCTCACTATTATCTACACGATGGGTGGCTTGCTTGTCGGCGATCACTTGGTTTGGCGACATTGGACGAAGTACGTACTCCTTCCCTTTCATCTTGAAGATGTAGTGGTTCATTCGGCCGTTGTGGCAAACGGTCATTGGAACGACGTCGCACTCCAAAGTGTCTTCATAGGCGCCAATTTTGAAGGAGACTTGGACGCGATGCTCGACTTGGAGAGTGCCAGAGTCACTAAGCCATTGCACTTTGTATGGATGTGGGTGCTTCGTCTTGGCCAATTGGAGCTTGGAGCAAAGTTCTTCACTTGCGAGGTTATGACAACTCCCTCCATTGATGATGACCTTGACGGATCATCCATTGATGCCGGCCTTGGTATGGAAGATGTGGCATCGTTGGTCTTCTTCTTGGTGATGTTGGAGAGTCAAGACCTTGGAGATAACAAGAGCGGGACTTGAATGTTCATCACAAAAGACGTGTTCCGTGTCTTCTTCGTTCACTTGCCGGTGTATGGCCACTTGCTTAAGGGCTTCCATTTCTCCTTCACCCATTGAGTCGTAAGTGCCGTCATTGTTGAGGATCATGGTCCGCTTGTTGGTGCACTCGTAGGACTTGTGGCCTCGGCCTCCGCATGTGAAGCACATGAAGGAACTCGTCTTGACGGTCTCATCGGTGGGGGTTGAGGATGATGAAGCTCACGGCTTGAAGTTGCTCGTAGTAGGAGGATGACTTGGAGTTGACGAAGCTTTCTTATTACTCGACTTGCCGACATTGCTTGTAAAATGCTTGGTAGATGGAGTTGGAGTCCTTGAAGCTTGGGTGTTGGAGAAGCCGTATGACTTGGATGAGAACTTGGCATACTTGAAATCATCTTGAACTTGGTGTTCCGCTTTGGTAGCTTGATGCACTAGCACGATGAGGTTCGAGTATGCTTGAAAGTCGGCGATCTTCTTGATACGGTGGTTGAGTCCATTCAAGAAACGTGCCATTGTTTGCTCATCATCTTCCGTGACATTGGCTTGTATCATTGCAATCTCCACGCTCTTGGTTCCTTGCTTGAGTAGTTGGAGTTTCTTGAAGAGGTCGCGGTTGTAGTAGGTAGGCACGAATCATGCTCTCATGACATCCTTCATTTGTGCCCAAGTAGTGATGGGTAGTTCACCTCTTGCTTCTCTGCACTCGATAACTTGTTCCCACCAAATGAGGACATAGTCTTGGAACTCAAGGGATGCCATCAATATCTTCTTCTCTTCGTCGTAGTTGTGCAAGTGGAAGATTTTGTCGACCCTCAATGCCCATGAAAGGTACTCTTCAGGATCATTGTTTCCATTGAACTTGGGCATGGTGAACTTTAGCTTGCCGTAGCGTTGCTCTTCATTGTGTTGGGGTCGAGGATGATGACGCCCGTGTTGTAGATGATTGTCAAGCTCGTGTTGCTCTTGGTAAAAAGGGTTGTCAACCTCATGTTGCTCTTGTCGTGGAGGATTTCCATTGTCGTCATGCTCTCGATGAACTTGATGTTCTTGGCAAGCTTGTGGAGGAGCTTGTCGAGCTCGAGGAGGAACTTGAGGAACTTGACGATGCACGCGAGCTTGAAATCTTCGTTCTTGAACTTCTTCGCGGAGTGATTCTTCATGTTCACGAGCTTGTTGGCCTCGGTTGGCTATGGTGCAACCTGAATCTTGGAGGGCTTGTTGCGCCGCAAGTGCTTGAGCTTCACGGAGTTGTTGTTCTTGGCGTTGTGCCTCGGCATCTTGGTGTAGACGCGCGCACTCTTCCTCTTCATGTTGGCATTCTCGTTGCCGTTCTCGTGCTAGCGCGAAGGCCTCTTGGGTTTGACGTTATCGGCGCTCTTGGGAGTCACTGTCGCGTAGAGGATTGAGGCTTGCTTGACGATCATTGCGCACGGCACGGCGTAGAGTGTTCGATGTCGCTGTACTTGAGCCGGAGAGGGTGAAGTCGGAGTGTCGACTTGAACGACTCCTTCTTGAAGAGGATGAAGTAGAAGAAGAGCGGTTGAGCAGCAAAGCACGAATCTCGTCCATCCTTGTGTCGTTCTCTTGCTTGTGGTCGAAGTAGTACCTTGTACGTTGCTCGGAGAGGCTCAAGTCGGCAGCGAGGTTGTCGATGCGTTCACTCATTGCTTGTTGCTCTTGATGCAAAGCACTTTGTGCACCAAAGAGGTGGCTCTTGGTGATGTAGGAGTTCATGTCGTCGTGGCGCTCAATGAAGAGTGGGTTGGTAGAAGTACTTGGCCTATCCATCATTCCAAGATACGAAATGTGAGTGGTAGAAAGAAAAGAACGAATACCAAATGTACCTTGACCAAAGTTTAAAGTGGATCAATGATCACTCCAATGTGGACAAGGAAATAGCACAATTGGTACCAATTCTTGTCGGTTTCTCACACCTACACAAGTAAAAGCTTATGGTGGAGCTTGGTTAGGATGGTGGCACAAAATTTGATGCAATTGTAAGTGAGCTTCAATAATGTTGGAAAAGATTCGCAAGATTGCAATGCAACAAGTAGACCAAGCAATAAGGTACATGGAAACACACATGCAAAAAGATAAGTGGGATCGAGCAACCAAGGATGAGCCAAAATGTGGAATCCACAAAAATGCTCTTGTTGCATAACACTAGAGAGACAGTAGCACGATTGCACAATAGGCGGATACAAGGACTTGTGCACGACCTACTAAGCAAAAATGCAACGACTTCTATCCCAAGTATGCTCTATGCAAGGTGTTTCGATGATATGATCCAAGATGATCTAGTATGACAATCTTAATGTTGTATGATGCTATGGTTCTTGCTTAAAAGCTCTTTGCGTATCTTTCCTTTTGCTTAAAAGCTTGTTTGGCTCTTCGTTGTTGGAGCTCTTTTCTCATGCAATGCTTGCCAAACCAAGATAGCAATTGTGTATGTGATGACAACTTTGTGACACAAGAGATGATACTAATATATACACCAATGATGTATGTATACTATGGGAAGTATGATCACTAATGTGCACATGTCTCGTTGCCGGCAATACTCAATGGCTAGTCTCGATGGATAAGCAACGCAAAGGAGTAAGGCTATGATGGCTATCAATGGAATGACAAGAATGATGTATCGAATACCAAGATGAGGTTACCATTATTGATTACAGTATGGTGGCAAAATGGTGGCACGAATACCAAGATGTGGTCGAGGTTGTCGTTGTTGATGACACGTCCGTGATGAATTTCGTGGTCAAAATTCGAGCGATTTCATGGATGGAAGGTGGAGAAAATTGGGGAGATGCTAGGTCCACAAGTAACAAGGAAAATCCATGGGTCAAATCCAACAAAACTTCAACACACCAAGAAATCACAAAAAAAATTAGGGCTATTTTTGTGGGGAATTTTCGAATTAGGACGAAAAACAACAAAAACTAGGCTATAAACACAACGGGGAGGCTCCGAAATCGTGATCAACGTGGCTCTAGATACCAAGATGATATAGGGTGGAACCCTATGGGCTGATCTTTCACGAAAGGAGCGGATCCCGCGATGAACACGAAGAACACGAGGAGGGAAACTAGGGGAAAATCACGAGGGGGACACAAGAGAACACTCAAACCAACACGAATAAGTCACACATATGCTAGATCCTCGAGTACATAAGGAAAGATACACAATCCATGGACAACTAAGGACGATGCAAGGGTAGCTGGTCTTCTCCGTGAGGAGGTCTTGAGTTCTTCCCCAAAGGGGTCTTGAATCCTCTTAGGGGATCTTCTCCGGTGGAGGCTCGAATCTCCGAGGAGAAGGTGTCCAAGTGGATGAGCAAAGCTCTCACACAGAATATGAGCTAATCCTTTGCTAACCCTAACTAGGAGGATGAGGGGAGTATATATAGTCTAAATCCATGAAAGTGTAAGTCAAAGGGGATACATGGGCCCTAGACCCGTTCTCTGCGCACAGGCAGGGCGGTAGTACCGGACAACAGGCGGTAGTACTGCTAAAGCGGTAGTGCCGCTTGCACGGGCAGTAGTACCGGACCCGGGTCGTGCGAACATAGGGATTTGTCGGGTTGAGCTGTAGTGGAGCGGGAGCCCGGTGGTAGTACCGCTTGGAGGGTTTCAGCGGTAGTACCGCTCATCAGCGGTAGTACCGCTCGTCGTGGCGTGTGCGGATCCTCTTCATGCTCTTGATGTCCATCTCGCTCCGTAGCTCCTTCTAGGTTGGTTCCTTGGTACCTAAGCACACAAAACATCTCTGTTTGAGGTAGTAGCCATGTCTCAAGTGGGTCATATGTGATGTCACTAAGGAAGGAAGTCACCTCGTTCTCTAGAGCTCTAGCTCGTGCTCGTGTCATGGGTCCTCTTGGCTCTTGGTGAGACGATGGTAGGTCCATGGGGATGGCCATAGGATGCTCCGCATCAGAAGGAATAGGAGGTATATATATATTCTTTGTGCAAAAGAGGGCGGCGAAGGGGTACATGGGCTGCGGCCCAACACGAAACAGCACACAGGCGACGGACGTCCGGGAGTCACCGGTCGTCCGGAGGCCCGCGAGGGTCCAGACGTCCGATTCCTGACGGATGTCTGTAGATTCGGCTCAGGTGCTCTTCGGTCAGACGTTTGGTCGGGGTCGGACGTCCGGGCGTCGGGTGTCCATTGGATTCAGGAGATCCGTAGATTTGGCTCGGGTGCGGTGGCGTCGGTCGTCTTGAGAGGGTCGGACACCCGGAGCCTGGAGATCGTCGGACGTCCGGTGGCGAGCGGGCGTCCGGAGCCTGTAGTTTCTTCTTCATCACTTCTTCTTCTCCGTCTTCACGTCCATCTTCCTCTTCTTCTTCTCCTTTCTCCTTAGCTTCTCCATGATACCTGAGTATGCACAAAGTGTCCGTATGAGGTAGTCGCGATGTCTCATGTACATCAAAGTGGAAATGTGAGAGGAGAGATGTCACCTCGGTTTCAAGAGCTCTTCACGTGCTCGTGTCATGGGTCCGCTAGGCACTTGGTGAGGCGATGGTAGGTCCATGGGTATGACCTTGGGATGCTCCACATCATCTCCCCTCCCTTGGGGAAGATCCCTCCTTGGATCAAATTCTTCATCACCATGGTCGGGAGAGAGATCTTTGACGTTGAAGATGTCGCTCACGGAGTACTTGTCGGGTGGAATGTCAATCTTGTAGGCGTTGTCGTTGTAGCGTGCAAGCACCTTGAAGGGTCCATCCGCTCATGGTCGAAGCTTGGACTTGCGTTCTTGTGGAAAGCGGTCCTTGCGAAGGTGTAGCCACACGAGATCACCAATGTTGAAGACCATGGGGTGCTTGTTGATGTTGAGCTTGGTCGCAAGTCGTTGTACTTGGCGCTCGATAGTATATCTTGTATCTTCATGCACCTTCTTGAGATGAGTCACACGTGCACTTGCGTCCAAATTGATGAGCTCTTGGAGTGGTAGTGGGAGAATGTCCAATGGGGACAAAGGGTTGAATCCGTAGACGACCTCGAAGGGGGATTTGCTGGTTGTTGAGTGTCTTTCTCAGTTGTAGGCGAACTCAGCGATAGGTAGGCAACCAAGGATGAGACAAAATGTGGAATCCACAAAAATGCTCTTGTTGCACAACACAAGAGAGACGCTAGCACGATTGCACAATAGGCGGATACCAAGACTTGTGCACAACCTACTAAGCAAAAATGCAATGACTTATATCCCAAGTATGTTCTATGCGATGATCCAAGATGATCGAGTATGACAATCTTAATGCTGTATGATGCTATGGTTCTTGCTTAAAAGCTCTTTGCTTATCTTTCCTTTTTGCTTAAAATCTTATTTGGTTCTTTTATGTTGGAGCTCTTTTCTCATGCAATGCTTCACGAACCAAGATAGCAATTGTGTATGCGATGACAACCTTATGACACAAGAGATGATACCAAGATATGCAACAATGATGTATGTATGCTATGGGAAGTATGATCACTAATTTGCACAAGTCTCGTTTCCGGCAATACTCAATGGCTAGTCTCGATGGGTAAGCAACACAAAGGAGTAAGGCTATGATGGCTATCAATGTAATGGCGAGAATGATATGTCCAATACCAAGTTGAGGTTACCGTTTCTTGCGGACGGTATGGTGTCAAAATGGTGGCACGAATACCAAGATGTAGTCGAGGTGGTAGTTGTTGATGACGCGGTCGTGGCGAAGATGAGCGGCGGTGATGTTGATGTCGAACCGTACCTAGATAGCCGAAACACAAAAGGATACGGAACTGCAACTCAAATTCTCAAAGCTCGAAGTGGCAACACGTGTCGGAGTATGAAACGGGTAAGCAATGGTGGTGGTATGCGGAAGTGGTGATGGTGTATGGGTGGTAGGAGTGCGTATGCGGAAATGTGGGCGGTGGTGGTGACTAATTGAAAAAAAATCCAGTTTTGTCAGTGTGGGTCGGACGTCCGGGCTGGGCCGGTCGTCCGGTCGTCGGACGTCCGGTGCCTGGGCGAAACTCGGGCATGGGATGAACTTCTAGGGTTCGTGGTGGAGATGTGGAAATTCGTCGAATCCGGAGGATTTTATGGATGGAAATGGTGGAGACAAGGGGAAAAGCTAGATTCACTCAAAGCAAAGCAAATCCACGGATCAAATCTAACAAAATTTTAACACACCAACAAATCACAAAAAAAAGAGTTTGGGGGCTATTTTTGTGGGGAATTTTTGAATTTGGGACAAAAACAACAAAAACTAGGCTAGAAACACAATGGGGAGGCTCCGAAATCATGATCAAGGATGCTCTTGATACCAAGATGATGTAGGGTAGAACCCTAATCGGCCGATCTTTCACGAAAGGAGCGGATCCTGCGATGAACACGAAGAACACGAGGGGGGAAACGAGGGAAAAATTACAAGGGGGACACAAGAGAACAACCAAACCAACATGAATGATTACACAAGTGCTAGATCCTTCGAATATAAAGGAAGATACACGATACATGATCAACTAGGGACGATACTGAAGGAAATATGCCCTAGAGGCAATAATAATGTTATTATTTTATTTCCTTATATCATGATAAATGTTTATTATTCATTCTAGAATTGTATTATCCGGAAACATAATACTTGTGTGAATATATAGACAAACCAAACGTCACTAGTATGCCTCTACTTGACTAGCTCGTTAATCGAAGATGGTTATGTTTCCTAACCATAGACATGTGTTGTCATTTGATTAATGGGATCACATCATTAGGAGAATGATATGATTGACATGACCCATTCCATTAGCTTAGCACCCGATCGTTTAGTATGTTGCTATTGCTTTCTTCATGACTTATACATGTTCCTATGACTATGAGATTATGCAACTCCGGTTTGCCGGAGGAACACTTTGTGTGCTACCAAACGTCACAACGTAACTGGGTGATTATAAAGGAGCTCTATAGGTGTCTCCAAAGGTAAATGTTGGGTTGGCATATTTCGAGATTAGGATTTGTCACTCCGATTGTCGGAGAGGTATCTCTGGGCCCTCTCGGTAATGCACATCACATAAGCCTTGCAATCATTACAACTAATAAGTTAGTTGCGGGATGATGTATTACAGAACGAGTAAAGAGACTTGCCGGTAACGAGATTGAACTAGGTATTGAGATACCGACGATCGAATCTCGGGCAAGTAACATACCGATACAAAGGGAACAACGTATGTTGTTATGCGGTCTGACCGATAAAGATCTTCGTAGAATATGTAGGAGCCAATATGAGCATCCAGGTTCCGCTATTGGTTATTGACCGGAGACGTGTCTCGGTTGTCTACATTGTTCTCGAACCCGTAGGGTCCGCACGCTTAAGGTTACGATGACAGTATTATGAGTTTCATTTTGATGTCCCGAAGTTGTTCGGAGTCCCGGATGTGATCACGGGTACATGACGAGGAGTCTCGAAATGGTCGAGACATAAAGATTGATATATTGGAAGCCTATATTGGATATCGGAAGTGTTCCGGGTGAAATCGGGATTTTACCGGAGTACCGGGAGGTTACCGGAACCCCCGGAGGTATATGGGCCTTAGTGGGCTTTAGTGGAAGAGAGGAGAGGTGGCCAGGGCTGGGCCGCGCGCCCCTCCCCCCTAGTCCGAATAGGACAAGGAGAGGGGGCGGCGCCCCCCCTTCCTTCTCTCTCTCCTCTTTCCCCCTCCCGAATCCTATTCCAACTAGGAAAGGGGGGAATCCTACTCCCGGTGGGAGTAGGACTCCTCCTGGCGCGCCCTCCTCCTGGCCGGCCGCACCCCTTGCTCCTTTATATACGGGGCAGGGGGCACCCCTAGACACACAAGTTGATCCACGTGATCATATTCTTAGCCGTGTGCGGTGCCCCCTTCCACCATAATCCTCGATAATATTGTAGCGGTGCTTAGGCGAAGCCCTGCGACGGTAGTACATCAAGATCGTCACCACGCCGTCGTGCTGACGGAACTTTCCCCGACACTTTGCTAGATCGAAGTCCGGGGATCGTCATCGAGCTGAACGTGTGCTAGAAACTCGGAGGTGCCGTAGTTCGGTGCTTGATCGGTCGGGCCGTGAAGACGTACGACTACATCAACCGCGTTGTGTAACGCTTCCGCTGTCGGTCTACAAGGGTACGTAGATCACACTCTCCCCTCTCGTTGCTATGCATCACCATGATCTTGCGTGTGCGTAGGAATTTTTTTGAAATTACTACGTTCCCCAACAATGGCATCCGAGCCTAGGTTTTATGTGTTGATGTTATATGCACGAGTAGAACACAAGTGAGTTGTGGGCGATATAAGTCATACTGCTTACCAGCATGTCATACTTTGGTTCGGCGGTATTGTTGGACGAAGCGGCCCGGACCGACATTACGCGTACGCTTACGCGAGACCGGTTCTCCCGACGTGCTTTGCACACAGGTGGCTGGCGGGTGTCAGTTTCTCCAACTTTAGTTGAACCGAGTGTGGCTACGCCCGGTCCTTGCGAAGGTTAAAACAGCACCAACTTGACAACACTATACCGCGTTGTGGTTTTTGATGTGTAGGTAAGAACGGTTCTTGCTCAGCCTGTAGCAACCACGTAAAACTTGCAACAACAAAGTAGATGACGTCTAACTTGTTTTTGCAGGGCATGTTGTAATGTGATATGGTCAAGACATGATGCTAAATTTTATTGTATGAGATGATCATGTTTTGTAACAAAGTTATTGGCAACTGGCAGGAGCCATATGGTTGTCGCTTTATTGTATGAAATGCAATCGCCATGTAATTGCTTTAATTTATCACTAAGCGGTAGCGATAGTCGTAGAAGCAATAGTTGGCGAGACGAGAATGATGCTTCGACGGAGATCAAGGTGTCAAGCCGGTGATGATGGTAATCATGACGGTGCTTTGAAGATGGATATCAAAGGCACAAGATGATGATGGCTATATCATATCACTTATATTGATTGCATGTGATGTTTATCCTTTATGCATCTTATTTTGCTTAGTTCGGCGGTAGCATTATAAGATGACCTCTCACTAAATTTCAAGGTACAAGTGTTCTCCCTGAGTATGCGTCATTGCTACAGTTCGTCGTGCGGAGACACCACGTGATGATCGGGTGTGATAAGCTCTACGTTCACATACAACGGGTGCAAGCCAGTTTTGCACATGCAGAATACTCGGGTTAAACTTGACGAGCCTAGCATATGCAGATATGGCCTCGGGACACTGAGACCAAAAGGTCGAGCATGAATCATATAGTAGATATGATCAACATAGTGATGTTCACCATTGAAAACTACTCCATCTCACGTGATGATCGGACATGGTTTAGTTGATATGGATCACGTGATCACTTAGATGATTAGAGAGATGTCTATCTAAGTGGGAGTTCTTAAGTAACTTGATTAATTGAACTTTAATTTATCATGAACTTAGTACCTGATAGTATTTTGCATATCTATGTTCTTGTAGATAGATGGCCTGTGCTGTTGTTCCGTTGAATTTTAATGTGTCCCTAGAGAAAACTAATTTGAAAGATGATGGTAGCAACTACACGGACTGGGTCCATAACTTGAGGATTATCCTCATTGCTGCACAGAAGAATTACGTCCTGGAAGCACCGCTAGGTGACAAACCCGCTGCAGGAGCAACACCAGATGTTGTGAACACCTGGCAGAGCAAAGCTGATGACTACTCGATAGTTCAATGTGCCATGCTTTACGGCTTAGAACCGGGACTTCAACGATGTTTTGCACGTCATGGAGCATATGAGATGTTCCATGAGTTGAAGTTAATATTTCAGGCAAATGCCCGGATTGAGAGATATGAAGTCTCCAATAAGTTCTACAGCTGCAAAATGGAGGAGAATAGTTCTGTTAGTGAACATATACTCAAAATGTCTGGGTACCACAACCACTTGACTCGGCTGGGAGTTAATCTTCCTGATGATAGTGTCATTGACAGAGTTCTTCAATCACTGCCACCAAGCTACAAGAGATTCGTGATGAACTATAATATGCAAGGGATGGATAAGACTATTCCCGAGCTCTTCGCAATGCTAAAGGCTGCGGAGGTAGAAATCAAGAAAGAGCATCAAGTGTTGATGGTCAACAAGACTAGTAGTTTCAAGAAAAAGGGTAAAGTGAAGAAGGGAACTTCAAGAAGAAGAACAAGCCAGTTGCTGCTCAATTGAAGAAACCCAAGTCTGGACCTAAGCCGGAAATGAGTGCTTCTACTGACTGGTCACTTGAAGCGGAACTGCCCCAAGTATTTGGCGAAGAAGAAGGATGGAAAAGTGAAAGGTATATTTGATATACATGTTATTGATGTGTACCTTACTAATGCTTGCAGTAGCGCCTGAGTATTTGATACTGGTTCTGTTGCTAATATTTGCAACTCGAAACAGGGGCTACGGATTAAGCGAAGATTGGCTAAGGACGAGGTGACGATGCGAGCGGGAAATGGTTCTAAAGTCGATGTGATCGTCGTTGGCACGCTACCTCTACATCTACCTTCGGGATTAGTTTTAGACCTAAATAATTGTTATTTGGTGCCAGCGTTGAGCATGAACATTATATCTGGATCTTGTTTGATGCAAGACGGTTATTCATTTAAATCAGAGAATAATGGTTGTTCTATTTATATGAGTAATATCTTTTATGGTCATGCACCCTTGATGAGTGATCTATTTTTACTAAATCTTGATAGTAGTGATACACATGTTCATATTATTGAAGCCAAAAGATGCAAAGTTGATAATGATAGTGCAACTTATTTGTGGCACTGCCGCTTGGGTCATATTGGTGTAAAGCGCATGAAGAAACTCCATTCTGATGGACTTCTGGAATCACTTGATTATGAATCACTTGGTACTTGTGAACCATGCCTCATGGGCAAGATGACTAAAACCCCGTTCTCCGGAACAATGGAGCGAGCAACAGAGTTATTGGAAATCATACATACTGATGTATGTGGTCCAATGAACATTGAGGCTCACGGCGGATATCGTTATTTTCTTACCTTCACAGATGATTTGAGCAAATATGGGTACATCTACTTAATGAAACATAAGTCTGAAACATTTGAAAAGTTCAAAGAATTTCAGAGTGAAGTGGAAAATCATCGTAACAAGAAAATCAAGTTTCTACGATCTGATCGTCGAGGTGAATATTTGAGTTATGAGTTTGGACTTCATTTGAAACAACGCGGAATAGTTTCGCAACTCACGCCACATGGAACACCACAACATAATGATGTGTCCGAATGTCATAACCGAACTTTATTAGATATGGTACGATCTATGATGTCTCTCACTGATTTACCGCTATCGTTTTGGGGTTATGCTTTAGAGACGACCACATTCACGTTAAATAGGGCACCATCAAAATCCGTTGAGACGACACCTTATGAACTGTGATTTGTCAAGAAACCCATGTTGTTGTTTCTTAAAGTTTGGGGTTGCGATGCTTATGTGAAAAAGCTTCAACCTGATAAGCTCGAACCCAAATCGGAGAAATGTGTCTTCATATGATACCCAAAGGAAACTGTTGGGTACACCTTCTATCACAGATCCGAAGGCAAGATATTCATTGCTAAGAATGGGTCCTTTCTAGAGAAGAAATTTCTCTCGAAAGAAGTGAGTGGGAGGAATGTAGAACTTGATGAGGTAATTGTACCATCTCCTGAATTGGAAAGTAGTTCATCACAGAAATCAATTCTAGTGATTCCTACGCCAATTAGTGAGGAAGCTAATGATGATGATCATGAAACTTCAGATCAAGTTACTACCAAACCTCATAGGTCAACCAGAGTATGCTCCATACCAGAATGGTACGGTAATCCTTTCTAGAAGTCATGTTACTAGACCATGATGAACCTACGAACTATGAGGAAGCGATGATGAGCCCAGATTCCGCGAAATGGCTTAAGGCCATGAAATCTGAGATGGGATCCATGTATGAGAACAAAGTATGGACTTTGATTGACTTTCCCGATGATTGGTGAGCCATTAAGAATAAATGGATCTTCAAGAGGAAGACGGAAGGTGATAGTAGTGTTACTATCTACAAAGCTCGAATTGTCGCAAAAAGGTTTTCGAGAAGTTCAAGGAGTTGACTACGATGAGACCTTCTCACCCGTAGTGATGCTTAAATTCGTCCGAATCATGTTAGCAATTGCTGCATTTTATGATTATGAAATTTGGCAAATGGATGTCAAAACTGCATTCCTTAATGGATATCTTAAAGAAGAGTTGTATATGATGCAACCAGAAGGTTTTGTAGATCCAAAAGGTGCTAACAAAGTGTGCAGCGATCCATTTATGGACTGGTGCAAGCCTCTCAGAGTTGGAATATACGCTTTGACAGTGTGATCAAAGCATATGGTTTTATACATACTTTTGGAGAAGCCTATATTTACAAGAAAGTGAGTGGCAGCTCTGTAAGAATTCTGAGATTATATGTAGATGACATATTTCTGATCAGAAATGATACTGAATTTCTGAATAGCATAAAAGGATACTTGAATAAGAATTTTTCAATGCAGGACCTCGGTGAAGTTGCTTATATATTGGGCATCAAGATCTATAGAGATGGATCAAGATGCTTACTTGGACTTTCACAAAGCACATACCTTGATAAAGTTTTGAAGAAGTTCAAAATGGATTAAGCAAAGAAAGGATTCTTGCATGTGTTACAAGGTGTGAAGTTGAGTCAGACTCAATGCCCGACCACTGCAGAAGATAGAGAGAAAATGAAAGTCATTCCCTATGCTTCAGCCATAGGATCTATCATGTATGCAATGCTGTGTACCAGACCTGATGTGTGCCTTGCTATCAGTTTAGCGGGGAGGTACCAAAGTAATCCAAGAGTGGATGACCGGACAGCGGTCAAGAACATCCTGAAATACCTGAAAAGGACTAGTGATATGTTTCTCGTTTATGGAGGTGACAAAGAGCTCGTCGTAAACGGTTACGTCGATGCAAGCTTTGACGCTGATCCGGATGACTCTAAGTCACAAACCGGATACATATTTTTATTAAATGGTGGAGCTGTCAGTTGGTGCAGTTCCAAGCAGAGCGTCGTGGCGGGATCTACGTGTGAAGTGGAGTACATAGCTACTTCGGAAGTAGCAAATGAAGGAGTCTGGATGAAGAAGTTCAGATCCGATCTAGGTGTCATACCTAGTGCATCGGGTCCAATGAAAATCTTTTGTGACAATACTGGTGAAATTGCCTTGGCAAAGGAATCCAGATTTCACAAGAGAACCAAGCACATCAAGAGGAGCTTCAATTCCATCCGCGATCAAGTCAAGGAGGGAGACATAGAGATTTGCAAGATACATACGGATCTGAATGTTGCAGACCCGTTAACTAAGCCTCTCTCACGAGCAAAACATGATCAGTACCAAGACTCCATGGTTGTTAGAATCATTACAATGTAATCTATATTATTGACTCTAGTGCAAGTGGGAGACTGAAGGAAATATGCCCTAGAGGCAATGATAAAGTTGTTATTTATATTTCCTTATATCATGATAAAAGTTTGTTATTCATGCTAGAATTGTATTAACCGGGAACTTAGTACATGTGTGAATACATAGACAAACAGAGTGTCACTAGTATGCCTCTACTTGACTAGCTCGTTGAATCAATGATGGTTATGTTTCCGGACCATAGACAAGAGTTGCCACTTGATTAACGTGATCACATCATTAGAGAATGATGTGATTGACTTGACCCGTCCTTTAGCTTAGCATGATGATCGTTTAGTTTGTTGCTATTGCTTTCTCCATAACTTATACATGTTCCTATGACTATGAAATCATGCAACTCCCAATACCGGAGGAACACTTAGTGTGCTATCAAATGTCACAACATAACTAGGTGACTATAAAGATGCTCTAAAGGTGTCTCCGATGGTGTTTGTTGAGTTGGCATAGATCGAGATTAGCATTTGTCACTCCGAGTATCGGAGAGTTATCTCTTAGCCCTCTCGGTAATGCACATCACTATAAGCCTTGCAAGCAATGTAACTAATGAGTTAGTTGCTGGATGGTGCATTACGGAACGAGTAAAGAGACTTTTCGGTAACGAGATTGAACTAGGTATTGAGATACCAACGATCGAATCTCGGGCAAGTAACGTACCGATGACAAAGGGAACAACGTATGTTGTTGTGCGGTTTGACCGATAAAGATCTTCATAGAATATGTAGGAACCAATATGAGCATCCAGGTTCCGCTATTGGTTATTGACCGGAGATGAGTCTCGGTCATGTCTACATAGTTCTCGAACCCGTAGGGTCTGCACGCTTAACGTTCAGTGACGATCGATATTATGAGTTTATGTGTTTTGATGTACCGAAGGTAGTTCGGAGTCCTGGATTTGATCACGGACATGAAAAGGAGCCTCAAAATGGTCGAGACATAAAGATTGATATATTGCAAGCCTATGTTTGGACATCGGAATGATTCCGGATGAGTTTGGGCATTTTCCAGAGTACCGGGAGGTTATCGGAACCCCCCGGGGAGTATATGGGCCTTATTGGGCCTTAGTGGAATAGAGGAGAGGAAGGGAAAAGGTGGGAGGCGCGCCCCCCTAGCCCAATCCGAATTGGGTGGGGCCGGCCCCCCGTTCCTTCCTTCTCTCCTCCCCTTCCTTCTCTCCTACTCCTACTACTTGGAAGGGGGAATCCTACTCCCGGTGGGAGTAGGACTCCTCTAGGGAGCGCCATAGAGGGCCGCCACCCTCCACTCCTTTATATACGGGGGAGGGGGGCACCCCATAGACACACAAGTTGATCATTGTCCTAACTGTGTGCGGTGCCCCCCTACACCATAATCCACCTCGGTCATATCGTAGCAGTGCTTAGGCGAAGCCCTGTTCCGGTAGCTTCATCATCACCGTCATCACGCCGTCGTGCTGACGAAACTCTCCCTCGACACTCAGCTAGTTCTAGAGTTCGTGATACGTCACCGAGCTGAATGTGTGCAGATCTCGGAGGTGTCATACCTTCGGTGCTAGGATCGGTCGGATCGTGAAGATGTTCGACTACATCAACCGCGTTGTCATAACGCTTCCGCTTACCGTCTGCCAGCAGATGGCAAAGATGCAAAGGTCTTTGCCGTCTGCTGGCAGATGGCAAAGCACGCCATTAACCCCCTAACGGACCTACGCTGCCACGTGTGCCGTCTAGGTCCTTTGTCATCTGCTGGCGGATGGCAAAGACCATTTCATCTTTGCCGTCCGCCAGCAGACGGCAAAGTCCCTTTGCCGTAGCTTATTCAGCCGGACCTTTTGCCGTCTGCTGGCTGACGGCAAAGGTCTTTGCCGTCCGTGATCCATGCCTTTGCCGTCCGCCATGGCGGACGGCAAAGAAGCTGATTCCAGTAGTGAACCGCGTTGTCATAACGCTTCCGCTTACGGTCTACGAGGGTACGTAGACAAGACTCTTCCCGTCTCGTTGCTGTGCATCACCTAGATATATCTTGCGTGTGCGTATGAAAATTTTGAAATTACTGTGTTCCCCAACACCATGGCCTACCACGGCCGGCTGCTCTTGGGCAGCCATCACTAGTAGAAAAAGGGTCAATCGTGAAGCACATTAGTGCCGGTTTGTATTTGAGCCGGCACTAATGTATACATTAGTGCCGGTTCCAACGGCTAGCCGGGCCGCTTTCATTAGTACCGGTTCGTGGCGAACCTTTAGCACCGGTTCGTGCCACGAACCGGTACTAATGAGAGTGGTGGCAGGATGTTGTCAGAGTGGGGCCTCTCCAGCACCTTTAGTACCGGTTCGTGCCACGAACCGGTACTAAAGGTTGTCCTATATAAACCCTTTGTCCACCAGCACTCTGTTCTTCCCCCTTTCCCCTCTCCGGCCCTCTCCTCTGTTCTTCCCTTCTTCCTCTCGAGTTCATCACAAAATTTGCCCAAAATTTGTCAAGATTTGAAGGCCCTCATCCATTCAAATGATCACAAAGGTTAGCAACTTTGTCCTTTCATCTCTCATTTCAAGATTAGCTCTTGCATTGGTTTATATAGTGATTAATGTGTGAGTTTAGTAATTTGGGAGGATATATATATATATATGTGCTAGTATTTGATTTATATGCAATTTGAGGTCAAAAATAACACTTAGTTTGCATATGTAGGTGTGGTTTACTTAGTGCCTTCTAAATCTCCATCGTAGCCACCGTCGATCGCCCGCACCGTCCCATCGCCGGCACCACCTTGTGGTGAGCCTCTTGTTCATGACATTTTATATAAAAATTGATGTGTGTGATTTGGATATATAGTTACTCGTATAATTATCTTACCCGTACGTTGTTTGTTATACATATAGTGCCATGGTTTTGATATCCGTCCCCGTTGGCCCTAGTCCTTGTTATGATTCAGATGTGGTATGTATATTCTCTTTTAAAACTAGTTGCATTTCGTGTTTATGACAAATTATGCCCATCAAGTTGACATAGAAATTTTTTCTAGGAGGTATCTGAACCTGAAATTCCAACCGACCCTATTGCCGAGAGGTTAAATTTAGTTGAAAGAGAAAACGAGTACTTGAAAGAAAAATTGAAAAGAATTGAGGGGGAGAAGATGGAATTGGAGTTGCATGTTGTCGATGTCGTCGATGATCACAAGATCAAGATGGAGAAAATGCGCTTGAAGATTAGAAAGATTAGAAAATATGCCATCGATAGTGAGGCTTGGTATCATTATGCTGTTGGATCCATTGTTACCTTAGTTGCAATCTTTATCGTATTTGTTGTTGCATTTAAATGCTTTAGCTAGAGAGTTATTTGTTTGTTGCATTTAAGTGTTGTATGAACTTTATGTATGAACTTTTATTAATTTGGTCTATTCGGTGTTGTGTAATGAAGATGAGCCGGCAATGGATGTACGATGACCGATGCTCTCCCCAGTTCGTTGAGGGCGTGCGTACTTTTCTGCTTGCAGCTGAGGCAAACAAGCGGGGGGATGGTTTTATGCCTTGTCCATGTGCTCGCTGTAAGAATGGTCACAATTACTCTACGTCAAGAACCATTCACGTCCACCTGTTTAAGACCGGTTTCATGCCCCATTATAATGTTTGGACCAAGCACGGAGAAAGAGGGGTTATGATGGAAGACAATGAAGAAGAAGAGCACGACGACGGCTATCCTGGCCATGGGTTCCCTGAATACGATGATACAACAATGGGGGAAGAAGCTGAGCCGGTAATGCGGGAAGAAGCTGAGCCGGCAATGCGGGAAGAAGCTGAAGAAGAGGCATCAGATGAGCCCGTTGATGATCTAGGTCGGGCCATTGCCGATGCAAAGAGAAACTGCGCAAGTGATTTGGAGAAGAAGAAGTTGCAGCGCATGTTAGAGGATCACAAAAAATTGTTGTACCCGAATTGCGTAGGTGACAAGAAAAAGCTGGGCACCACACTGGAATTGCTGCAATGGAAGGCAGAGAATGGTGTATCTAACAAGGGATTTGGAAAGTTGCTGGTAATGATAAAGGATATGCTTCCAAAGGACAACGAATTGCCCGAGAGTACGTACGAAGCAAAGAAGGTTGTCTGCCCTCTAGGGTTAGAGGTGCAGAAGATACATGCATGCCCTAATGATTGCATCCTCTACCGCGGTGAGTACGAGGATTTGAACGCTTGCCCGGTATGTGGTGCATTGCGCTATAAGATCTGCCGTGATGACCCTGGTGATGTCGAGGGCCGGCGCCCCAGGAAGAAGATTCCTGCCAAGGTGATGTGGTATGCTCCTATAATACCACGGTTGAAACGTTTGTTCCAAAACAAAGAGCATGCCAAGGCGATGCGATGGCACAGAGAAGACCGTAAGAAAGACGGAAAGTTGAGAGTACCCGCTGACGGGTCGCGGTGGAGAAAAATCGAAAGAAAGTACGGGAAGGAGTTTGTAGATGACGCAAGGAGCGTATGGTTTGGTCTAAGCGCAGATGGCATTAATCCTTTTGGGGAGCAGAGCAGCAACCATAGCACCTGGCCTGTGACTCTATGTTTGTATAACCTTCCTCCTTGGTTGTGCATGAAGCGGAAGTTCATTATGATGCCAGTGCTCATCCAAGGCCCTAAGCAATCTGGCAACGACATTGATGTGTACCTAAGGCCATTAGTTGAAGAACTCTTACAACTGTGGAATGGAACAGGTGTACGTGCATGGGATGAGCACATGGGGGAAGAATTTGACCTAAAGGCGTTGTTGTTCGTGACCATCAATGATTGGCCTGCTCTCAGTAACCTTTCAGGACAGACAAACAAGGGATACCGCGCATGCACGCACCGTTTGGACGATACCGACAGTATATATTTGGCTAATTGTAAGAAGAATGTGTACCTGGGACATCGTCGATTTCTTCCGAGCAGGCATCCCATAAGAAAGAAAGGCAAGCATTTCAAAGGTGAGGCAGATCACCGGACGAAGCCTCGCCACCGTACTGGTGCTGATGTACATGATATGGTCAAGGATTTGAAGGTGGTCTTTGGAAAGGGTCCTGGTGGACAACCTGTTCCGAATGACGCTGACGGACGCGCACCCATGTGGAAGAAGAAATCTATATTTTGGGACCTGCCCTATTGGAAAGACCTCGAGGTCCGCTCCGCAATCGACGTGATGCACGTGACGAAGAATCTTTGTGTGACCCTGCTTGGCTTCTCGGGCGTGTATGGGAAGACAAAAGATACACCTGAGGCATGGGAGGACCAGCAACGTATGCACGGAAAAGATGGCATACATCAGGGTCATGCAAGCTACGCTCTTACCAAAGAAGAGAAGGAAATCTTCTTTGAATGCCTGCTCAGTATTAAGGTACCGTCTGGCTTCTCGTCGAATATAAAGGGAATAATAAACATGGCAGAGAAAAAGTTCTAGAACCTAAAGTCTCATGACTGCCACGTGATTATGACGCAACTACTTCCGGTTGCATTGAGGGGGCTTCTACCGGAAAACGTTCGATTAGCCATTGTGAAGCTATGTGCATTTCTCAATGCAATCTCTCAGAAGGTATCGATCCAGAAATCATACCAAGGTTACAGAATGATTTGGTGCAATGTCTTGTCAGTTTCGAGTTGGTGTTCCCACCATCCTTCTTCAACATCATGACACACGTCCTAGTTCACCTATGCGAAGAGATTAACGTTTTGGGTCCTGTATTTCTACACAATATGTTCCCCTTTGAGAGGTTCATGGGAGTCTTAAAGAAATATGTTCATAACCGTGCTAGGCCAGAAGGAAGCATCTCCAAGGGCCGTCAAAATGAGGAGGTCATTGAGTTTTGTATTGACTTTATTCCTAACCTTAAGCCGATTGGTGTTCCTGAATCGCGGCATAAGGACAGACTGGATGGAAAAGGCACGCTAGGAGGGGAACAAATAATATGTATGGACGGACATTCTCTCACTGAAGCACACTACACAGTTCTACAGAATTCCGCCTTGGTGGCTCCGTATATGGATGAACACAAGAATTTGCTACGCTCCAAACACCTGGAGCGGTCTGATGACTGGATTACACGTGAACAAACCAGGAGTTTCGCCAGCTGGTTGCAAGCACGTACCATGCATGACACCTCTATTGAAGATGACCTGTACTTGCTGTCCCAGTTACCATCTTCGAATATAATGACTTTCAAAGGGTACGAGATAAATGGTAATACATTTTACACGATCGCCCAAGATAAGAAGAGCACAACCAAAACAGTGGTGTCCGCTTTGATGCAGAAACCAAGACGGGAAGGAAACATATTATGGTTATATACAGGACATATGGGAACTTGACTATCGACGTGGTTTGAAGGTCCCTTTGTTTCGGTGCAAATGGGTCAATATGACACGAGGCGGGGTAACGGAAGACCGCAAGTACGGAATGACAACAGTGGATCTCAACAATCTTGCGTATGCAGACGAACCATTCGTCCTAGCCAATGATGTGGCACAGGTTTTCTATGTGAAGGACATGTCTACCAAGCCAAGAAAAAGAAAAGATAAGGAAGCGAATGCATCGTACGATGAGTCAAAGCGGCACATAGTTCTTTCTGGGAAGAGAAACATCGTGGGAGTGGATGACAAGACAGACAAGTCAGAAGATTATGAAAAGTTTGATGAAATTGCTCCATTCACAGTGAATATTGACCCGAGCATCCCGTTAAATGATGAAGATTTTCCATGGCTACGACGCAAAGGGACACACGCGAAGAAAAAGTTTCACACCCAAAGATCTGGGATGTGATCGGCTTAGCTATCATCACTTTCTTCTGTGTTTCACACCCAGGAGGGAATCTCTGTAATAGTTAGGGTAGCTAGTTATGTGTTTTGGCATTTGAAACGCGAAGAAATTTTATGTGCAAGCAAATTCTTTCATGCATTTATTGATTTTTTTCAGCTAAATGACCCTGAAATTGAAAAGCATTTCAAATGAACTCAGAAAAGGATGAAAGTTGGCATGGTATCATAATTTCACCCACATAGCATGTGCAAAAAAGTAGAGAGGGTTACCGCAAAAACTGGATACACTTCGTGTACAAAATGGACAATCTGTTTCGAAGTATCAGGGTTTCGGACGAAAACTCATCCGTTACAAAGGCATTTCATTTTTAAATAACTTAAGCATTACCAAATTGAATATAATGATAAAACATACTAATATTAAACATAAGAAAAAAGAATCACTGGAAAATGTATTTTTAAAGTTAAGTTATTCACAAACTAGTGATTCACACAAATTTCAAATAATTCAAATAAAACAAAATAAATAAAGCAGAAAAGAAAAAACTAAATGAAAAAAGCCCACCTACCGGGCAACAGCGGCCTGCATACGACTAGAAACCCAACCTGTTGTTGGGCCAGGATGCAGGCCCGCAAGCCCAATAGGCCCCACAGGGCAGAGTAGAAGAGGTAGGCCCAGAAGGCCTGCTTTAGAGAGGAGCTCGAGACAGCAGCGGCGGCGGGGCTTATAAGCAGGTGTGAGCGCCCTTCGGCTAGCGAGGTGGGACTAAACTTCTGCGCCCCTCGCCTGGCAGCGCACCCCCTTTAGTACCGGGTGGTGGCTCCAACCGGTACTAAAGGTGTCCCCTATATAAGAAACACTTCGAAATTTTTCAGTTTCTCATCTCCCACTTCTCTCTGCCGCCGCCCCGTCCCGCGCCGTCGCCGCCCCCGTCGCGCCGTCCCCGTCGACTCCGCGACGCCCTCGTCCTCGTCGCGTCGTCCCCGTCGACTCCGGGGCACCCCCGTCGCCGTCCCGGTCGCCGATCCCCTTGCTTCGCCGTCGCCGTCACCTTTGGATCGACCTCGCCCTCGCCGTCGCCGTCGCCTCGACCTTGCCCGCGCGCGCTGTGAGCCCCTCCCCCGGCCCCTCTCCTCCCTCCAATCGATCGTAGCGCACACCGGCGCCGGCGCCGACGCCGACCGTAGCGCACACACACGCGCGCGCGCACACACACACACTACATGCACACACACACACACACACTACACACACACTAGACGCGCACACACACACAATTTTTCTGTTTTTAGCTTTTAGTTTTTTCTGTTTTTCATACAAAGTTTTAGATGAATTAATTAATTAGATTAGATTAATGTCAAATAGTATGTAGAAATGTTAGTTATAATATATATAATGTCAAATGTTATAGAAATGTTAGTTATATAGAAATGTTAGAAATTTTGGAAATGTTAGTTTTAGCTAGCTAGATGAATTAGATTAATTTCAAATTGTTAGACGATGATCGATGTTTTTTTAGTTTCTTATATTTTTAGTTATAAAATTTAGAATTTACATATATGAAATCATCACAATCCATCATTTAAAAAATGTTACTTTACTTTTGCGGCATATAGTATTTTGTTGTCGACGATGCCCGGCCCGCATCCTCGCCGTCGACACGTCCGCGACGACGTCTTGCTTCAGAGGACCCATGTCCGGGACTGGGCTCCGCCGGGCTGGCACTGGGAGGTGCTACCTTCAGGGGCGCGACGCTTGGTGAGGAACCCGGCCCCGGGTCCCGTCGTCGACCCTCATCTCCTTTGGTGGCATTCATGTGGGCCACTTTCGGTGCGGAGGGAGCCGGCCCCGCCGGAGGTGGTACGTCACCGTGTCAGGGGGGAGGACGAGCACGTCCATCGCTACATGGCTGCTATGGACGTCAGGTTCTCCAATACCTGGCAGGTTCTTTGGGGAGATCACCCGAGCTATGATCCAGTGATGGTTCCTTCTCTTTGGGTGTCCACCGCCCGCACCTCAGGAACCGCGAGTGGCCTAGATTACTCTGTACTATTCGATCTTTATTAGCTTGCTAGCTAGCTAGCTAGTGATGTATTCAATATTATATCTATTATTCGAGATGATGTATTCGAGATTATATCTATATTCGAGACGATGTATTCGAGATTATATCTATTATTCGAGATTATACTAAATTGTTTTATATTTCTTTTGGCATAGTTAAATAAAAGCTATGGCGGACAATACCGACAGAGAGAGAGAACAGACCATGCTCGATATCATACGCGGGCCAGATGATGATCAGAATGAAGAATATTTTGACGGCTCCGAATTTCTAAACAACACCGGAGAGGGTGATATGATATTCGATCGCGACGACCGAGAAGATGAAGTCATGAACTACGACGAAGAACATGTTGATCCTGAAACAACAAACACCGGCGAGGTATATATATTTATATAAGCAGGAATCTGGTGATCATCGCATGTTTTAAATGAGTTGAAGATATATTAACGAATCGATCTTTCTTCTTTCAGCCATCCGGATCGAGCAAATCTTCAGGCAAAAGGACGAAACGAGGCCCGAACAAAAAGTTGAAGGAGGGCGTAAAGTACAATATCGAGGCAATCAGACCTAATGGCGAACCATTAGCGCCTAAGAAGATTGCGGACAAGTTCGTTCGTCAGTGCGGAGTTATTGTGAAGGACCAACTCCCGATCTCCCTTCAAGAATGGAGAAAGCCAGCAAATCCACGTCCAGATGTTACTTTTGTCGACGAGAATCAAAAAAATCTGCTTTGGGATACTCTCATGGAACATTTCACCTTACCAGATAATTTCACAGAAGCAGATGTGCGGAAAGTCAAGGACGCTGCTCTTAGGAAGATGGCGGTTGCATTCAAGAACCACAAGAGAATGACGTGGGAGAAGTACGTCAAGGGAGGAAGGAAGACTCCAGTATTCGAGGGGATACTAGAGAATCAAAGTGCTCATTGGGACGATTTCGTGAAATTCAAGGATTCAGAATTAGCTAAGGAACGGTCGAGAATAAACAAGAAGAATGCCGAAAAAAAGGATAAGTTCCATAAGCTGGGGCCAGGTGGCTACGCGGTGGCAATGCCTAAGTGGGATAAGTCTGAGAAAGAGATGGAGGATGCAGGTGTCACTCCGGTTAGTAAGAGCTGGCCCCCCAGGTGCAGGACTTGGTTCTATGCGCATGGGGGGGAGTTGGACCCGAAGACAGGCAATGTTTCGACGAAGGCATGTGTGAACGGAGCCGACGATGCGCTACTTGTTGCAATAGAAGAGGCTCGATCAGGGGTGTTCCAGCCCAACAGAGAGAACGACGAGCTTACGCGTGCCCTGGGAAATCCTGAACACCCGGGAAGAACACGAGGCAAGGGCGCTATTCCGTGGTATGAGGGGTTTTCAGACTGGAACGCCGACTACAGAACCCGTGCGAGAAAGAAGATTGCGGAGGAGAAGAAGAGGAAGATGGAGGAGGAGCAAAGGAAGCTCGACTATGAACGCCTTCAAGGCCTAGAAGCAAGTCAAGCGGAATTGGCAGCTAAATTCCAGCGGCAGCAGGAGCAGATCGACTCACTTAGCCAGCAAAGGGGGTCTCAGCAGCTGCAGCAGCTAGCGGATGATCCAGCATTGGATACCACCGCCCCATCCATGCCGAGAAGCAGCGTGGGTTCCGCCCCGGGCGACGCAGTAGTGCTGGATAGATACCCCGTGGATGACATCACGGAGAACACTAACTGCGAGCTACACTTCAAAATGAAGAACATATCCATGAAGGTGGCGGACGCCGTTGCTTTTTCAAATTCCCCTGAGGCAACCTTCCATTGCAACCCGATTCCAGCGGAATATGCTCGTGTCTTGGTTGATGAGGTGGTGGACCAATATTCGGGGCTAGAGCTTGACATTCCTGGAGGTGATGAGGAGCACACACTCGGAGATGCTAAACATCGTATCATCCTATGGAGAAAGGATTGCATAATTTTTCGAAGGCCACCGACACCGCGTCACCCGACTCCTCGTCGAAGTCCGCCACCGAGTCAGCAGACTCCCGCTCCTCCAAGTCCACCAACGCGTGAGGCCACTCCTCCTCCTCCAAGTCCGGCAAAGTGTCAAGCCACTCCTCCTCCAAGTCTGACACAGCGTCAGACGTCCACTCCTCCTCCAAGTCCGGCACAGCTTCAGGCCACTCCTCCTCGTCCAACTCAGCCCCGTCAGTCGTCTCCGCCGCCTCAGCAATCGCAGAAGAGACACCCCGCAGCTATGGTGCATAGCGGTACCAGTCGAGGTCATAGTACAGGAAGTACAGGCGGAGGCAAGCGATATAAATATGGTCCAAACCTCACTACTCCTCTTCCTGTGAGGGCTTACGACAGGATCGAGGAGCAAACCGATGCCATAGTGCGGGCAGAAGTCGACGCCCATTTTGGACCAAAGCCGCCACCGCCGCCAAGGGAGAAAGTGCCTGTGGAAGTAGTTGACCACTTCATTCGTATGGCTCAACCACCAGCTCCTAAGCCTGTTGACACAGACTATGAGCGCCACATCAGGAAGTTACATCGACAACGTCTACAGAAGGAGGCGAGCTCGAGCTTGAGCAAACAACAAGCAGCTGTCGAAAAATGCGGGAAAACCGTTGCCCAGCTGGGAGAACAGGCGGCGCAATCGACCCCCCCCCCCACTTGTTGTGCCGACAACACGTGACAGTACGCGCGCCCAATATTATTGTGGCCAAACAGTTTACGTTCCCGAGGTGGGCGATGTGGTAATAACCCAGGAGCATATAATGCAGGCTGAAGAACTCAAGATCACTGTTGGACAACTCCTCGAGATCGAGGACATGCCTGTGATTACAGAGGAGGAAATAAAACGAAAATATGTCCAGGGCCAACCTTTGATCAAGCCAGAAGATGTCAAGAAGCTCCCAACGAGAATGTATGAATTGCATCAATGGTACATGGACATTACCAAGAGATCCAATCGAGAGTCCCTCATGGTGTACGTCAAGAAGGATGATTACTACCATGAGAATGCTGTGGCTGTTGAGTATTCTGAACTGTTTCAGTTATACAATCAAGACGCACTCGACAAATCTATCGACGGTTGCTATTGTCTGTAAGTGATTTTTTTTCTGTAATTTAAGTCTCAAGCTAGCTGTAGTGATCCTTTTGATCAATCATTACCTGTAATTATCCTCACTATATTCTTTTCTGTGGTATTATGCAGGATGAAGATGTATGAAATGAGAAAAGGTGGACGCTATGGCATTGGGTTCATTGACCCAAACACCGTTAATCAATACACATGGAAAATGAGCAAGTATTATGAAAAGCAGGTAGAGGACAGCATGCTAGAGTTCTTGAAGCGCCTCAAATACAATGAAGATATACTACTTCCTTACAACTTCGAGTGAGTCACACTTTCTTGTACTACAAATTCTCTGTTTTTGCCTACTAGCTAGCTACATGTTTTTGCTTACATATGCCCGCTTAATTAAGACATGCAAACGTGTGTGCATGCAGATTTCGCTGGATCTTGTGTATCATTAAAGTTGACGCCGGAACAGTTGAAATACTGGACTCGCTACTCAAAGCAAATAGTGACTACAACATCTTGTATGGGATAGTCAACAGGTAATTTCAATCATTACTAACTATATATCTCGGCCTATTTAGTTCGTCATTTCATGATATGAACTATTTAATAACCCCTTTATTCATTTTCTTTGTCGGCGGGCAGGGCTTGGGCAAGGTTCATCAGCGTCACGGAAGGCGAATGGAAACCACAAGTGAAATGGTTTCGATCCAAGGTAAGTAATTAAGTAGTACTAGCTAGCTAGCTAGCTGCCATCTTTTTAATTATCATGCTTGATTAATTATTATCTGATCAAATTAAATTCCATTCTCGTAATAAAGGCCCTGAAGCAGGCGCAGGGGACTAATCTGTGTGCATACTGCGTTTGCGAGAACATTCGCATGATGGCGTCCGAAAGGAGCAGATCTCAAAGACAGGAATGGGTACGCTTGTCAGAACACTATTCATAATTTTTACACCATTATCGATATCTAGTCACACAACTAATACACATGCATATTGATCTCCTTCTTAACAGTTCAAAGAGGTGCGGGACAAGCTCCTAGAAACGGAGCACGTAGAAGCACTTCAAGAGGAAATAGCGGGATTTTTGCTCGACCAGGTCATAAATCCGAAGGGAGAATACTATTACCCGCTACCGCCTCCATCGAACATGTCATGAACCACTTCCAATTGTCATCGTGTGCTCCGAAGGCACCAATTAGGCTAAAGCCACTGGCTCCGAAGGCAACATGCATATGTAGGAGAAATTGTATATAGCTATACATGTGTGTATGTGTAAATTAATATGGTGGTTTGTGAGACATTGATGATATATATATATATGATTGGTTCTACTAGAAATTCTATTTATATATATATATGCATAACGTGTACAATGTGTAGTACCGTAAAATACCAGCAAACGAAAAAGAATTAAAATGGAAAACACAAAATTAAATGAAAAAGAAATCATAAAACCAAAAATCCCCCAAACATTTTAGTACCGGTTGGTGTTACCAACCGGTACTAAAGGGCTCCCGGCCCCCGGAGCTGGCTCGTGCCACGTGGTTGCCGTTTAGCACCGGTTCGTGCTGAACCGGTACTAAAGGGGGGGCCTTTAGTGCCGAAATGTTAGTGCCGGTTCCGAAACCGGCACTAAAGGGCCTTACGAACCGGTGCTAATGGCCGGTTTTCTACTAGTGCATGGTGATCGGTTGCACCCAAGCTAGCCATGGTGGCCAGCTCCCCTTTGCCATGGTGGTCGGCTGCCTCCTCTCTACTTGCAGCAGCTGTGCAAAGTCAACATGAGGCGTCCCATCGGACACAAGTAGAAGACAATATGGCCGACAGACTGTCTAGACAGCCATACCGCTACAGTCGGGCACTATTGATAAATAGTGCCACCCACTACGTGACCTCGCGGGACAAGACGAAGCAGTCAACCAGGTCCCATGGACCCCCTTTTTACTCTCTCCCTCACTCTTTTGTTTGTTGGGCATCGTGCTTATAAGGTGATCCATGGAGCCTTCACGGGGGGCCCAGCTGATCATTCATTCACACACACACACACACAAACACACACACACACACACACACGAGGGAGAGAGCTGAGCCTAGAGTCCTCTTCTTCCTCCTCTGATACAGTTCCAGGAGCAATCTTGTACACCATCTGTTCAACATCGAGATCCTTGCAGGAATAGGAGTGTTACCTCCACACGAGGGCCCTGAACCTGGGTATATCACAGTGTGTTGTTGTCCAATACCATCCCGGATCTACACCGTAGCCTTGCTCTCATCTCTCTTAGCAATACCATGGCATCTACCACCATGCAAATACCACAATAGTATCCATCATCGCGTGTCCATACACACCATGATATGATCACGGGGATGCCGGAATACCTAAACGAGAAAAGAAAACAAAATTGGTAACGAGGATAACTCGGTTTAATGATCAAGAGTTACTCCTCCGTTCCGAATTACTCGTCACAAAAATGGATGTATCTAGATGTATTTTAGTTCTAGATACATCCATTTCTGCGACGAGTAATTTGGAACGGAGGGAGTACTTCACATGGATACCGATACATCTCGCGTCGAGTTTTGTAAAGTATCACGAAGCAAAGGAATTTTGTATGAGAAACTAAGGTTCACATGATGAATAATTTGTAAATGTAGGGGTCAACATGGATGTCTAAGGTTTCGCTATTGATCATTGACCGAAGGAGTTCTGGGTCATTTCTGCACTTCACGAAACTTGCGGGGTCACATGCTTAAGGTTCACTAGTTTGTTAATATTTTGGTGAAGAGCCAAAAATGTTTCGGAGAAAACCAGAGAAGTTTCGAAAAACCGGGAAAGTCCTTGGATCCTGAAAAATCACCGGTAGATCAAGGAGGGTTTCAAAGTGTTCTGGAACATCTGAGAAAAATATATATGGTGTCGTGGGGTTGCCAACTTGGCAATCCCAAGAGGGGGGGGGTGCGGCCACATGGGCCTAAAAGGCCCAAATAGTGCGCGACCCCTTTTTGCTTGGGGGCAAAGCCACTTGGGAGGCTAAGCTTTGGTGGGGCGCCCACCTCTTGGTTCGCCGGCCCTAGGAGGAGGTGCCTCGTCCTCCAATGCAGCCCTACCTCCAACACTCCTATATATATGTGAGGGGGCAGCCCCTAAATTGCAACCAATGTGATGCAAGGGCTGCCCCTCTCTCTCTCTCTCCGTGGAAATTGCTCCACCTTCCAATGGCTACTCCACCTTATCTTCTGTTCTCCAGCATATATTAGCTTTGGACGGTGAAGTTATGCTGAACTGTAAATTCCTTATGCGTTGATATCGACAGAGATATCACGTTTTCCATATTTTTTAAAGGGGGGAAATTCCCACGGTTGTGAGGTCATAGATCCTAACTGTGGGAATCTACATGAACGATCTACACTAGCATATCTTTTGTTGCACTCTTGTTGGTAAAGACCAGATCCAATCTAACCTGCATCTTCATACTGATCTCAGGAGTCTGATTCGTAGGACAAAATATGTTTTCTACTACATTTCCCAACATTATGTTTTTGATAGATCTCGAAAATTTTCCAAAACTGAGTTTTCAAAGTACTATCACCAACCCAAAGGTCATGCGAAAAACTAATGGCATTTCCATTACCAAGAACTCACTTATAAAAAGGTCTAACAACAACAAAAGCCCATGTAAAATCCTTCCAAATTGAGAACCAACACCTTGTTTGGACCAAACAATGTTGGGATTAAAAGTGCTATATTTATGATCCACAAGGATCTTCTAGTTCTATTTCTACAAAAAAATTCTTTTGGCCCAAGAAGATAATAAAGAAAAATTAATTTCTCTCAAATTGGAACACCCAATCACCGAAACGATTTTTCTCCTAGACAACAATGCCAAGTTCTTCGAGTGGTATATATGATTATCATCAATGTTTCCCCAAAGAAAGTGAGCCATCTGGTAGTAATGGCATTAATAGCCCATTTAGGGAACCTAATGATGAGCATCAAATACATGAAAATACTTGATGCCTGTTCTTAGTAAAAACAAGTTTGGCCTCATTACTGAACAGTTTACCCCTCCATCCACAAATTCTTCAAATGAGTTTATCAATAATAGTTTGGATGTATTCTCCTTTAAGTTTAGCATAGTGTAAAGGCACTCAAAATACATAAGAGGAAAATAACTTTTCTAGCAAGAAAAAGATTTGAGATAACATTTTAGAAACTTCCTCTGCAACCCGAACTCTGGGAAAATGACTTTAATTATAGTAAATATCCATACCACAAAGCTAGTTAAAACAAGGGAGTAAAAATTTAATGTTTCTAGCATTATCACAAGAAAGATCTAGGAAAAAGATAGTGTCTTCAACAAACTAAAGGTTGATGACACCATCTAGTATGATATTAGAAAGTGCCTCAGAGATAATGTCAGCACAAGAAGATTTAGCAAGAATTCTAGAGAAAACACATCCGCCACTAAGTAAAACAAAATTGGAGGGGAGAGGTCCCTGTTTTAGGCCTTTTCCCTTTAAATAAGGCCCAATAACACCATTTAATTTCAAACAAAAGGAACTTTGTTGAATAGTACCCGCTAATCAATCAGATAACATGTGCATCATCTTAACAACATTCGGCCGCCGTAGGGAGCGCTACTAGAGTTGAATAATTTGGCAGCATGTCAGATGGAAACGCTGCTGAGGTGGTGCTTGCTAGCAGCGTTCAAACTGAACGCTGATACATGGGACATAGTAGCAACGTCCAGAGGGAACGCTGCTACTCTGAGATGGCTGCTAATAGGTTACTTGCAGCGTTCGGATTGGAAGCTGCTAGATGGCACATCTGATCGGTGCTAATGGGGGGGGAGGGGGTCATGTACTAGTGGAAGGGTCTTGAAAGACCCAAAATCCATTAGATAAGCATAATTGTATATTTTACAAAAGGACCCAATAGAGCTGGAAATTCCAATAGTATCATTCATGAGTCCTGGCCTAAGGATGGTGCTATCTATTGTTTTCCTTTCTATAGTGCACACATAATATGTTTCATAAGTTAGTTTGTGCTATGTGTGTATAAGAGTTGTGGCTAGCCCATATCATGACATGCCTAGTCTATAAATTATGTTGCACTATATCACTGGCTCTCATGGGTTGGCGTCTATTGTGAAGTCTCATTACCTAAAACTTTACTCCATGGTCCAAAAGGCTGGAGCCACTCATGCATCCTGGAGGGTGAGCCTATCATATTATTCTCTCTCTCTCTCTCTCTCTCATGCACCGCTTGTACATTGTTTGCACATGTCGGCACTGTTGTACTCATTAACAAGAGGTTGGATGTTGCAGTCAATGAGGCTAGAAATACTTTATAGTCTTGAGCGGCGAGGCTAGTCTCTACCTCCCCCCACCCGGTATCCCCCCTCCAGTACTTTTCTAAACAGTGGAAGGGTCTCGAAAGACCCAATAGAAGTGGAAATTTCAATACTATCACCCTTGCGCCCTGGCTAGTGAGGGCGGTGCCATCTGGTGTTTCCATTTGTTGTATAGTGCACACATAATAATTTTTTAAGTTAGTTTTTGTCTATATGTGTATAAGCGTTGTCGCCAGTTCATGCCATGACATGGCTAGTCTATAAATTATGTTACACTATATATCAGTGGCTCTCGTGGCTGGCGTCTATTGTGAAGTCTCATTTCCAAGAACTTTACTCCATGGTTCGCGAGGCTGGAACCACTCATGCATCCTAGATGGCGAGCCTATCATATTACTCTCACTCTCTCTATATCTCTATCTCTCTATCTATCTATCTATCTACTTTGTTTGCATCCTTAGACTTTGTTGTACTCTTCAATGGGAGTGTTGGATGTTGTTGGAACCACTCACTAGTCTTGAGCGGCGAGGCTGGTACTCTATCTTGTTTTCTTCTATGTAGTGCACATAACATGTTAATAACTTGGTTGTCTCATGTTCACACCTACTGGATTTGTTGTACTCTTTAGTTGGTGTGTTGGATGTTGTGATCAATGAGATTGGAACCACTCATTAGTTTTGAGCGGCGAGGCTAGTACACTATCTTGTTTTCTTCTATGGTGCACGCATCATCTTCATAACTCTATTTTCTCCCCTCAACCGCTCCCCCCCCCTACCCCCCCACACACAAACCGTTTTCAGCACGAGTAGGGTCCTGACCCAAAATCCAACAAATAAGTATGAAAATATATCTTACAAAAGGACCCAACAAAACTAGAAATTGCAACTCGCTCCTAATATTTTATAGAAAGGACCCGAAATCACCATAATAGATTGCAATTCGGTCCTGCCTAACATACTTTGCCAAGATCCAAGACAACCTCGCGATGGACGAACCACTTGGGATGGAAGTAGTAGTAACGTTTCCTCTTGAGGATAGAAGGAACACGTGATACGGCACTCGTGGCCGCGGGGCTCTACATACATACATGGCTCCTCCTCGGGACCGCTGGACGAGCCGATAAAGAAAGTCCCTTTCCAGTTCCGAAGCATCGGCCGTGGCGATGAAGTCACGCGGCGCTAGCGCTGTCCCCGACACGCCGCCGGTCATGTCTGGGCACGCGCTGCAGCAGCACCAGCGGGGCGGCGGCGGCGGCGGCGGCGGCACCAGGTGGCGCGAGTGCGCCGCCGTGCTGGGCGCCGTGGCCGTGGTGGTGCTAGTCGTCACCCATGCGCTCCTCAACGTGGGCGACAATCTCGACGACGTGGCTGACCCGGTAGCCCGTCTCCGGGCAGCCACCGACGAGAAAGCGGCCGTTCTGTCGAAGAAGACTCCCGGGGAGGCCCAAGCGGAGCAGGACATCAAGGCCGCCGCCGGCGCCGATGCCGACCGGTTCCTGTGGAGCAAGGAGATGCTGCAGTGGCAGCGCAGCGGTTACCATTTCCAGCCGGATGGGAACTTCATGAACGGTATATATGCAGTCGATTCCATCATTCCACTGACTGATTTTTCAGATCCAGATCTTATTTTTGCCTTCATGTTTGCATTACATGGTTTGATCTAGTATCTTTCACACTTTCGCTCTGTTTTTGTTTGTTTGCTTGCTTGCTTCCTGGAAAACACAAACTGACTGTCTTTTGCTTGCTGGCGGACTGACGTGGCTACCTACTCCACGACATGCATGCATGCATGCAGATCCCAATGGTTAGTACGTACTACTTCATCACTTGCTGCTGTACCAGCTGTCTGTTTGTATGTATGTATGTATGTATGTATGTATGTATGTATGCATGCATGCATGTTGCTTACGTGGAACTCAATAATGTGCAGCTCCCATGTATTACCGTGGACTGTATCACTTCTTCTACCAGTACAATCCCAAAGGCGTCGTCTGGAACAAGATCGCCTGGGGCCACGCCGTGTCGTCGGACCTGGTCCACTGGCGCCATCTCCCCGTCGCCATGGTGCCCGACCAATGGTACGACATCAACGGCGTCTTGACGGGATCCGCCACCATGCTCCCCAATGGCACGGTCATCTTGCTTTACACGGGCAACAGTGACACCTTTGCCCAGGTTCAGTGCCTCGCCTTCCCTGCAGACCCTGCAGACCCCCTCCTCCGTACCTGGACCAAGCACCCTGCCAACCCCGTCATCTTCCCGCCCCCTGGCATTGGCGACAGGGACTTCCGCGACCCCATGGCCGCATGGTTTGATAAGTCCGACAACACATGGCGCACCATCATAGGGTCCAAGGATGACCATGGTCATGCCGGTATTGCCCTCATGTACAAGACGAAAGACTTCATCAAGTACGAGCTCATCCCGGACCCGGTCCACCGTGTCGAGGGCACCGGCATGTGGGAGTGCATCGACCTCTACCCCATTAGCGGTGGCAGCGACTCATCAGAGGAGGTGATACATGTGATGAAGGCGAGCGTGAACGATGAGTGGCATGACTACTACGCGTTGGGGAGGTTTGATGCAGAGGCCAACAGGTGGACGCCGTTGGACCCGGAAGCTGATGTGGGTATCGGCATGAGGGTCGATTGGGGTAAGTTTTATGCCTCTACATCCTTCTATGATCCGGTCAAGCAGCGGCGTGTGAGCTGGGGGTTTGTTGGCGAGACCGACTCACCCAACACCGACATAGCCAAGGGATGGGCAAGCCTCCAGGTATGTTATTGTTCATCGAAATTATTGTTTTACATTGTGTTTACCATCTATCATTATGTTATTGTATCATGCATCTCGTCTTGAGAATTGAGTATGTCAGTGCATACATGTTTCATTCAATAGATCAACACATGTCGATCAAATGTCATTTACATCTTCCAAGATCTTAATTTATTTTGTGCTTTGCTAACCACACAAAATAATTAAGGACATTTTCCTTCTTCCATGTCTGCTGTTACAGTACATGTCAAGCCTTTATTAGTTAAACAAGAATCATATGATTAGTTCTCGATGTCAATGTGCATTCATAGTTGTGGGACTTATATTATTAATAAACAAACTAATGAACCGTGTATGATGAGCCTGCAGGGGATTCCAAGGAAAGTAGTGCTAGACGAGAAAACCCGGACGAACATCCTCCAATGGCCGGTGGAGGAGATCGACACCCTCCGCTACAACACCACCAACTTCAGCGGCATCACCGTCGAGTCTAGCTCTGTCATAACCCTCCCTCTCCGCCAAGTTTCTCAACTCGATATCGAGGCATCCTTTCGCCTCAACGCTTCAGCCATCGCCGCCCTCAACAAGGCCGATGTCAGCTACAACTGTAGTACAAGTGGTGGTGCCACCGAACGAGGCGCGCTCGGCCCCTTTGGTCTTCTCATCCATGCCACCAACAGCGGCAGCGAACAACTGGCAGTGTACTTCTACATTTACAAGGGTCTTGATGGGGGCCTCCGGACCCAGTTCTGCCATGATGAGTCAGGGTCATCGCGAGCCAAGGAACTGCTGAAGCGCGTGGTGGGAAGCACCATGCCCGTGCTCCATGGAGAGGCTTTATCCGCAAGGGTGCTTGTGGATCATTCGATTGTGGAGAGCTTTGTGATGGGTGGGAGGATGACGGTGACATCGCGCGTGTACCCTATGGAGGCCATCCATGCGGCTGGTAGGGTGTGCGTTTTCAACAACGCCACCGGGTCCGCCGTTACCGTCGAGAAGCTCGTGGTGCACGAGATGGCCTCAGCACCAATACAAGCATACCGTGATGCATGAGATTCATGTTGATGTCCAATATGTTCTGGTTCTTTCAGATTGATCTGGTTAATCAGTATTATACCAGACATACATGAAATTGTTCTCAGTATTACCGTCTGAAACCTTTATGCAGCAGATTTGATTATTTTTCATGCATGTCCATCATCATGAAATAAAAGACTGTCTTTAAAAAAACTAGCACATATGTCCGTGCTTTGCGACGGGAGAAAAATTGATATATCCACCAAAACTTCTACTGTTGCATCTAAATTATATGCAGTTGTACCCACGACACAGGTGACGCTAGGTGTAAGCTGTGATTGACTCCGAAGAAGAAGTTTGTTGCAATAGTGGCATCCGACTTTACAACAATGGTGGTCGAGCTTTGTAGCATGCGGTCCGCCTTAGGGCAACAACAATGGTCTAGCTTTGCAGCATTGCATACGGCTGTCCTTGCTTTAATTGGACGGTATTAAATTCCTTCGTTTCCCATAAGGCTGGTCATAATGGAGTGTAACTTATATTAGTGTCATATATATGACATTAGTCTAAATTACTATCTTTATAGTGTAAAGTAACATACTAGTAGTGTTATATATGGCTTTATTTAATGACTTGTAGACTCATTTTATTTTGGGAATGGCTATGTTACAGTAATATATTATGTTACCACTTCTCATTAACTACATGCCATATAAGCAAAAATTTCTCAAAATGTACTATGTTAGCAGCTAAGTTACTCCCACTATGACTAGTCTAAGCATGTCCTTCCTTCCTCAATCTTTCTCAGGCAGATAAAGTCGTTGGTTTCCCACCATACCATCACAGCGTCCACCCTCACCCTGCATTTCTTAGTACTACTTGAGGCGGCTCCTTGATTGCTCCTTGATTTTCCAGACAACTTACAGACGTATATAAAGCAGTAGGATTTGTTGGAAAGGAACGGTGTGGGACTATTCAATTGTTAAATGAATCGTTCATACCAACACAAATAAAAGCGAAAATGTTAACGCCCACACGTGTGGGCGTTTGCCAACTCGTCCACACGCCTTCATCACCGTTCAGACTTCTATACGAATCTTGGCATGAATTAGCTGATTTTGTATGCCACGTAGGACAACTCGTGTGTGTGGTGTGTGAGAGAGGTCGTTCACACATCCTTTTTACCACACAGAGGAGCCGGTGTGTAGGCGTTTAGCAGTTCGCCCACACACCAGTTTTTCAATCACGCACAAGGGCTGGTGTGTGGGCGTTTACCATCTCGCCCACACACCCGCCTCCTCTCCCACACCTAAGCTGCCAGTTTTCATGCGTTTTGCAGTGTACATGGCAACTGCCCTACTATTATTGCAAGAAGATGGCAACTCTTTTTTTTTTACCCGAACATGTCAGTTGCCATATGTTTTGCATGGTACATGGCAAACTGCCCTAGCGTGCACGTAAGCAGATGGCAACTCTTTCTTTTTAAATGGCAACTGCCCTGAGCACATGGCAACTCTCTTTTACCCGAACATGTTTTCTGTCATGCCTTTTTTTTTGTAGCGTTATATGACAACTGCCTAGTGTTAGTAGGTGGCAACTCCTAAAGTTTTGAAATCATGGCAACTGCAGTAGACCAGACCACACATGGCAACAGCCGTAGTTGTCCAAAAAATGGTAATCTGGAACTTTGACCTGAGATGGCAACTGCAGTTGAGCAAACATGGCAACTGTAGTTGTCCGACATGGCAACCGTAGTTCAGCGACATGGCAACTGCACTTAAACGAACATGGACGAGGATCTGGCCCATGGCAACTGCGGGGCGCGCGGTAAAGTGTCACGTGGGACGTGCGGGACCACGAGGTACGAGGCCTGACGTACCGGGCATGTGGGCGTTATCTATTTCGCCCACACACACGCGTGTAAGAGGGATCGGGAGGGAAAAAAAGAGGCGTGTGGGTGCTAATTGTTTTGCCCACAGACAGACGTGTGGGCTGGTCCTCTTAAGCACCACACAGAACGTGTGGACAGATTTCTTAACACCCACACGTGTGATAGTTATCAATGTCCAACAAAAGCTAGGTTAGCTGGTTGTAGTCTTATCGTGGGGAACAAAGGTCATGAGTTCGATGTCCAACCCAGGCAATTATTTTTCGGTGATCCTTGGAATCCTAGGAGCAGGCCCAATATTTTTTGGTGATCCTTGAAAGCCCAGTACCAGTACGAACAGTTTTTGTCTTTTATCACGAGGATTGCGGGGTGATCCTTGAAAGCTCAGTACCAGTACGAACCGTTTTTGTCTTTTATCACGAGGATTGCGGATTTGCTCTATGGATGAACTGCGGGTTGAAATTAATACCACCTTGGATACAAAAATAATACGGACGGATGAAATTGCGGTAGTAAGAAGCAATAGCCCCTTTATTAATAGAAAAAAATAAAGATAGATAGATAGATAGATAGATAGATATAAATATAGATATAGATAGATATAGATATAAATGTAGATATAGATATAGATACAGAGGTATAGATACAGATATAGAGGTATAAATAAAACAATTTGATTGCTGGGTGCTCTATTAGGCTGGTACTGGACTGGACTGGAGAGAGGAGTCCATCTCGTCCCGTAAGGCCGAAAGTAGTATAGAGAACAGAAAACGTGCCTCCTCATGCAAGCATGTATATACATACAAAACCATAAAAAAAAAAAGAACCGCACGCATACAATGCTAGGCAAAGCGATCCCCAACAAGGCAACAACCGATCGAAGGAGAGGAAACGAATCGTGTTGGGGAAGACAATGGTGGCGCAGCTGGTGCAGGTGGTGAGGAGGCTTGGCTATCGCTTAGCAGGGACATCAACGGTATTACTTTCTCTCTCTCTCACTCCTACATTTGGATCAAATCATCGTATGTATGTAGAGCAATTTCCCTTTGTTCTCGCTCTCTCCCTAAAGCGGTGACTGGAGAGAGGAGTCCATCTCGTCCCGTAAGGCCGAAAGTAGTATAGAGAACAGAAAATGTGCCTCCTCCTGCAAGCATGTATATACATACAAAACCATAAAAAAAAAAGAACCGCACGCGTACAATGCTAGCCAAAGCGATCCCCAACAAGGCAACAACCGATCGAAGGAGAGGAAGCGAATCGTGTTGGGGAAGACAATGGCGGCGCAGCTGGTGCAGGTGGTGAGGAGGCTTGGCTATCGCTTAGCAGAGACATCAACGGTACTACTTTCTCTCTCTCTCACTCCTACATTTGGATCAAATCGTCGTATGTATGTAGAGCAATTTCCCTTTGTTCTCGCCCTCTCCCTAAAGCGGCGTCTGGCTTTGTTCCCGGATCTACTAGGCTTCCATGGCACAGCCGACGCTGTAGATTCCTCCATATCCTTGAAACTTGACGACTTCTGATTTTGCGTGTGTTATTGCAGGCTCTTTTCAAGCCAACGTCTGCCGAGAGCAAAGCGGAGGTCCAGGCTTTCCTGCAATCACTTCCTATTGACTACAATAATATCCATGGTGAGGCTGCGAGGATCTATGAGGGTCTCAAGAGGAAAGGTCCAGAAATACCCTTGGATACTGTGACCCTTTGTCTCAAGTCAGCGCGTGACATCATCACGAGCAAATGATATTTAGATCTATGCTAGTATGCAAGTATCTTCTTGCTTAATTTGTAAGGTCGAATAGTTCTCCATATTTAGAAATACCTGACAGCCTACCAGATTGGAGTGTAAGCTTTGGTGCCGGTATTTATAGCGGCCTGTGAACCATCTCGTTCTACATTATGTTTTGTTGGATGCCTGTACTTCGTTTCCTTCAATTATGGGAAAAGCTTCCCGTCAGCCGGCTGATTACTGCTTGTCCCATGAGTCACACATCGTTGCTGAACCTTATCTCTTCAAAGGTTCGTCTTCAGAAAATTTGTCTCGTCGCTCTTCTTTCTCAGCAGCCAATCACTTGTTTCTCAATAGCAGCCAATCTTCACTTTTCCCCGAGATCTCCGCCCCGCCGGAGGACGCCGCCACCGGCCCCCTTTCTCCTTCCCTCCTCCTCTCTCCTTCCCTTCTGTCCCCCGGATGATCTCCCATAGCACTCTCTTGCGAGCCCATTTCTCCTTCCCTCCTCTCTCTCTCCTTACTCACCTCTCTCTCTCCACCCACGGCCCTCTCTCTGATTCTCTTGTTGGGTGTTTTCATGCAACAAGCTCTTTGTTGCAAAAAAAATTCTACAACAAGAGCTCTCTTGCAAAAAAATTGTAACAATACCTTTGTTGCAAAAAAAGTCTGCAACGAGATTTCTGTTGTGAAAAAAAAATCTACAACAGGACCTTTCTTGCAAAAAAATTCCACAACTGGACCTCTATTGCAAAATTTCTGCAATAAGACCCGTGTTGCAATGGTGAAGGTGCCATTCGGCCGGTCTTTTAAAAAGATCATCCAGTGGACCCGTAGCACGCCCCTTCAATTATTATTAAGATATGAACTATCTAAATTGTGAAAAGAGAAATAAAGTGATGGATTTGGAGATGGGAGAGGAGAGATAATGCGAGAGACATGCATGTCATAGTCTGTACGATGAACAGTAAAAAAAGAGAAGCAAGACTATATCTGGCCAAACGGGCCGATTTTTTCGGGCCGGCCCGGCAGCACGGCACGCGACGGTCCAGGCCCGGCACGGGCTAATCGTGTCGTGCCAGGCACGAGGCACGCACTGGGCCGTGCCTGGGCCGCCACCCTCAGCCCGCGTGCCAGCACGGCACGACACGAATACTAGCGGGCCGGCCCGTGGCACGGCACGACACGCAGCACGGCGGCACGACCCGATTGGCCCGCCTCAATCGTTGGGGAGCGGGGGAGGAATCCTGTCGGGCCGACTGCCGACGCGCCTGGGTCATGAGGACAGCGGGGGCACCAGGCGTCAGGGGGGTAGCGTCACAGCGGGCAGCGGGGCCCAGACGCCCAGTCCTTGATCGATGGGGAGCGGGGGGTTCGCTCGGCTCGACACCCAGGCAAGGCGACCGTTGGGAGGGGTTTAGGGGGAGGTTAGGGTGGATTTAGAGCGGTTTAGGATAGGGTTTGGGTAATTATTTAAGAAAATTCATATATTCAAAAATTTGATCGTTAGAGGGTCAAATTTGTCCGAAAAATGACCAATTTTTTGCTATAAATAGGGCTGCCCAGCCCACATATTTCTCACACTCAAACATGGATGACCATGACAATACTAGCTTCCCACTCTCCGATTTCGGTCTTGGGGATATGGAGTATAGTCTCTACCCTAGTAGCACCGATCACACTACCATGCCCCCACCCGAGCAACATGCCTATACCATGCCCCCACCCGAGCAACATGCCTATACCGATCATCACACTCTTGAACCCCATACCGATCCGAGTGCCGAAGCCGATGGTCACACCAATTCGAGTAGTGGGACGGGTTCCTCCACCACCATTGGTGTAAAGCAAAGAGGTCGTCGTAGAACCTCCGTGGTGTGGGAATCATTCGATGAAGAAATCCCCATGGTGGACGGTGTCCGGAGGGTGGTTGCAAGGTGCAAAAGGTGCAAGAAGGAGTATACTGGAGAAGCCAAGGGAGGAACCGGCCACCTAAAGAGGCATGTGGAAAGCCACACCAAGGCGGATGAAAAGAGCGCGTCGGGCTCGGCAGCTGTGCAAACGCAGCTCTCCTTCAATCCTGACGGTACGGTACGCAATTTCACCTACGATGCTAATGTTCAGCGAGAAGGTCTATGCCATCTTATTGCTTCTAATGATTTACCACTAGGTTTTGGTGAATCTGATGGTTTCGTAGAATATATTCAAACTTGTCATAATCCTAATTATAGACCAGTTTCTAGACAAACTACAAGTAGGGATATTAAAAAAGCTATACAAAATTGGTAAAGAGAAAATAAAAGAAGAATTTTCTACGTGCACTTTTTTAGTGTCGTTAACATCTGATATCTGGACTGGTCGAGCAAAGCAAGACTATATTAGTGTGGTAACTCATTATGTTAATGAACATTGGCATCTACAAAAAAGAGTCATAGGATTTGAATTAATTGATGTAGCACATAGTGGTCCAAACATTGCTGAAGCTGTACTCAAAGTTGTGAATGATCTTAATCTTGCCGACAAGGTTTTCTCAATAACTTTGGATAATGCTTCAGCAAACACGAGTGCAATGAATACTCTGACTCCTATATTCTCCATATATGTTGCATCCTTTTTAATGCATCAACATTGTGCTTGCCATATCATTAATCGTATTGCTAAAAGTGCGTTACATTTATGTGAACCACATGTTGAAGTCATACGCATTGCAATATCTTATTTTTCGCATTCAACTCAACGAATTACAAACTATAAGAGATATTGCCTTGCTATAGGGTGCGTTCCTCATAAGTATAATTCAGACATGCCTGTTAGATGGAACTCTACATATATGATGCTTAAGGCAGTTATCCGAGACAGAGTTCAGCTCAATGGCTTTATTAATGCATATTATGGGGTTGAACCTCTAATTAGCGAAGAAACTTGGCATGTTATTACAACATTGACTGCATTTCTTGAGTTGTCCTATGATGCAACAGTTACTTTGTCTGGGGTTTATTACCCGACATATCCTTTGATGGTGCATACCCTATTAGACATTGCTAGTCATCTGAAAGCATATGAAGGGGATGCATTGTTACTTAATGTTGTTGCTGACATGAAAACCAAGTATTTAAAATATTGGCAGCAAATTCCACTGTTGTATGCATTTGCATTTATCTTGGATCCTAGAGCTAAACTTGAAGGGTATCGTAGTGCACTCAATGTACTATCTGCATCCCTAAGTTTAGATTATACTGACGACTTCAATAAGGCTCGTGAGAAGATTTTTGAAGTTTTTGCTAAGTATGAGGGAAAATATGCCGGAGTTCGAATGCAACGACCTCCACCAGCACCTACTGCAAGTAAAAACAGAGGAGCATGGAGCAAGATCTTTGGTTCTTCATCCTCCTCGACCGCCGGAAGCTCTTCCACGTCAACATTTGTGCTTCAAGGTGGCGGGGAGTTAGCGAAGTACCTCAACAGTGACAAAGTCATGTACGATTTAGATAGTGAGGAAGACTTCAACTTACTACAGTGGTGGCAAGAACACAAGCTTACATTTCCGGTGCTCTCCATATTAGCACGTGATGTGTTATCGGTGCCTGTTTCTAGGGTGTCATCGGAGTCTGCTTTCAGCCTAGCTGGAAGAATAATTGAGGAGAGAAGAACTAGTCTCGCCCCTGATATGGTGAGAACACTGATGTCCGTCAAAGATGGGGAGTTATCAAGAAGGAGAGCGCAACACACTGCAGAAAACACAGAACTACTTGCCATGTTTGAAGAAATGAACTTTGAAGAAGACCCGGAAGATTAGTCGAAGACTGGTAGTGTAGTAATTTTCTTATCATTTTGTAATTTTCTTCTCTTTTTGTAATTTTCTTTCCCTTTTGTAATTATAGAGCATGGCTTTGTACTCTTTTACTTCCCAGGGATGAAAGGTTTTAATGAGGCAGCCACTAATAAAGCTCAACATTTATCCCAGATGATAAATTGCCTCAATTTTTTCCCATGGATGCATTATTGCTGCCGTGCCTAACGTGCCTAACGTGACATTTTTTCCTATAAAAAGGGATGCCCACTTTCTCATTTCTCACACTCAAACTCCATCTCATTTTCCACACACAAACATGGCTGCTCCTCTTCAAAACGTTGTTCGGAGACAACCTAGTCCCATCTGGAGGTACTACGATGAAGAATCCGTTACAAATGATGAAGGTCTCACCAAGCTTTTTGCAAAGTGCAAAGAATGCGGTAAGAAGTTGAGCGTGCACCTAGATGATGGCAGGTATGCTGGAACCGGCCACCTGATGAGGCACAAGACGACGCACGTCAAGGCAGCCGAGGCAGCGGCTATAGCTGCGGCTGCGGGGCAAGGTTGAAAGGATCCCATTAGTAAGTTGTAGTATTTGTATTATTTTTTCTTTCTCTATCTTTAATCTTTTAGTATTTCTAGAGCATGGCTTGTACTCTTTTACTTCTTTGAGATGGAACGTTTTAATGAGGCAGGCGCTAAGAAAACTCTAGATTTATCCCATATAATACTCTAACCGTCTAGCGTGCCTAACATGCCTAGCATGTCTAACGTGTCATCTTTTTCCTATAAAAAGGGATGCCGGCCCTTCTCAAGTTCTCATTTCTCACACTCAAAAGTCTCAAACTGCATCTCATTTTACACACACAATACAAACATGGATGAGAGAGGCTCCAGAATCTGGGACTACTACGATGCTGAAGTAGTTATGGACGGTAGAAAATCCGAGCTAAAATCACAGTGCAAAAGATGTGGTAAGTTGCTGCGCATTGCCTGCCACGGTCCAGTAAACATCCTTACTAGGCACAGAGCAGCACACATCAAGAGAGACGAGCTGGCCGCAGCTGCCGGGCAAGGATGAACGATCCAAATTAGTTCAGTTCCAGTTTTGTAATTTATTTAGTTCAATTCTAGTCTTGTAATCTTTTTATTTCTACTTCTTTTAATCTTTTAGTATTTCTAGAGCATAGCTTGTACTTTTTTACTTCTTTGGGATGGAAGGTTTTAATGAGGCAAGCGCTAATAAAATTCTAGATTTATCCCATATAATACTCTACATTTTTTGCAATTTTCTATAAAAAAATTGGTATTTTTTTCGACAATTTATCGCTGTATAAACTTCTCATCTCGCTCGGCTAGTATTTGGCCAGATATAGCAATAGCAGCGTGCAGCGTGCAGTGTGGCAGCGAGGCAGCGTGCAGCGGTGCAGCGTAGCGTGGCGTAGCGTGCAGTGTGGCACACTGCAGCGATGCAGCGTAGCGTGGGCGTGCAGCGAGCCAGCGAGCCAGGCAGCCAGCGCGCAGCGACTCAACGAGTCAGCGAGCGGCGACTGCGAGCGCCAGGCCAGGCGGGCCAGCTAGTGCCAAGCGGGCCGGCGGGCCTGGGGGCCGCGTGCCGGGCCAGCTATGCCGTGTGCCGTGCCTGCGCTGCGACCCCCCGCCCGTGGGCCGGCATGGCACGGCCCGGCTAGTATTCGTGCCGTGCCAGGCCGGGCCGGCCCGTTTGGCCAGCTATAAGCAGGACCATGCATGTCATAGTCTGTACCATGAACAGTAAAAATAGAGAAGCAAGACCATGCATGTGTCCTTTGCATATGCATGATGGGACCCAAGATAGGGAAATACAAACTCAAAATGCAAAGATTTTCAGATACTCTATGCGGTGATGCATTGTGGTTGGGTGTAGTTCGCTGGTACCTCCCGGAACCGGTAAAAAGAGGTTTGCGCGGGGAGGGAGAGCAGGGGAGGAATGTATACGGTAGCCTCCACTACACACACACACTCAAAAACTGAAGAAAAAAAATAGATCGCTGGGTGCTCTATTGGGCAGGTAGTGGGCTGGACTGGAGAGAGGCGTCCATCTCGTCCCGTAAGGCCCAAAGTAGTATAGAGAACAGAAAACATGCCTCCTCCTGCACGCATACAAATCCTTAAGAAAAAACGAACGCGTACAACGCTAGGCAAAGTAATCCCAACCCCAATAAGGCAACAACCGATCGAAGGAGAGGAAGCGAATCGCGTCGACGAGGACAATGTCAGCGCAGCTCGTGCAGGTGGTGAGGAGGCTTGGCTATCGCTTAGGGACATCAAAGGTACTACTTGCTCTCTCTCTTTCTCTCTCTCCAACCTTCGATTGGATTCCTCTCATTGCAAGCGATCTGTGGCTTTTGTTCCCGGATCCACTAGCTAGCTAGGGTTGTCCACCATGGCACAGCCGTTGCTGCCGATTCCTCCAGCCCCTTTGCTCGATCTCGCTAAATAAAATCGACACCCCCTTTTTTTTTGTCCCCCCTTACCTGATCCTGCGCAAATCTTAACCTCTGCGACTTCTCTTTAACATGTTTTTTAGGAGCACTGAACCTTGACGACCTACTATTTTGTGTGTGTCATAAATTGCAGGGTCTTTTCAAGCCAACGCCGGCCCAGAGCAAAGCTGAGCTCCGGGCTTTCCTGCGCTCGCTCAACATTGACTACAACGATCTCGATGGTGAGGCTATGAGGATCTACTGCCACTAGTAGAAAAAAGGTTAAACGTGAAGCACATTAGTGCTGGTTTGAATTTGAGCCGGCACTAATGTGTGCATTAGTGCCGGTTCCAACGGCTAGCCGGCCGCTCTCATTAGTACCGGTTCGTGGCGAACCTTTAGCACCGGTTCGTGCCACGAACCGGTACTAAAGTGAGTGGTGGCAGGATGTTGTCAGTCCGGGGCCCCTCCAGCACCTTTAGTACCGGGTCATATCACGAACCGGTACTAAAGGTCGTCCTACATCACTAGTAGAAAACAGGGCTTTGGTCCAGGCCGGGTCAGCCCATTAATCCCGGTTCAGTCTAGAACAGGGACCAATGTGGGCATTGGTCCTGGTTTGTGAGCCTAGGGGGCCGGCCGGGCCACGTGGGCCATTGGTCCCCGTTCATCTGGACCTTTTGGTCCCGGTTGGTGGGATGAACCGGGACCAATAGGCCTCGCTCCTGGCCCACCACCATTGGTCCCGGTTGGTGGCTTGAACCGGGACCAAAGGCTCCCCTTTAGTCCCGGCTCATGTCACCAACCGGGACCAATGAGGTGCCTATATATACCCCTCGCTCGCGAGCAGAGCACCCCAGTGCTCTGTTTTTCTCTGGCCGAGGGGGAGAGGGCTTTGTGGTGCTGTAGCTCACCTCCTATGCACATGAGGTGTTCGATGGAATGCCCGAGCCACACTACTTAAGCTTTCTCCTCTCGAAGCTCGACCTCCAAGCTCCATTTTCCTCGAGATTTGTCTAGATTTAGCGGTCCGTCACGCCCCGTCCCCGTCTTCACCGCCGTCGATCACCCGCGCCGATCTCATCACCGACACCACCGTGGTGAGCCTCTTGTTCTTATCTTCTTTCTGAAAGGAAAAATATTCTTACTTGTATGTTTAGATAGATACTTGTATCATTTTCTTACATTTATTATTGCATCTTATATAGTGCGATGGTTTTGGTATCCGCCCCCGTCTGCCCTCGTCCTGTCTATGATTCGGATATGGTATGTATATTATCTTTATAACTATTGGTTCATTTATTGTTTATGAAAATTATGCCGACCAACGTGACATAGATTTTATTTATCTAGGATGTATGTGAATCGGAAATGCCAACCGACCCTATTGTCGAGAGGTTAAATTTAGTTGAAGAAGAAAACAATTTGTTGAAGGAAAAAATAAAAAAAATTAGGAGAAGAAAATGATATTGGAGTTGCATGTTGCGGATGTCGTCGATGATCACAAGATCAAGATGGATGCAATGCGCTTGAAGATTAGAAAGATTAGAAAATATGCCATTCATACCGAGGCTTGGTATCATTATGCCGTTGGATCAATTGTTACCTTGGTTGCGATTATGATCGCATTTGTTTTCGCATTGAAATGTTTTACATAGTTTCAATGTATGGTTTAATTAATTAGATGCTCTAGAGAGCTATATGTTGTTAGATGAGAACTATGTATGCACTTTGGTTTTAATGTGATGATGAACCTCTATTAATTTGGACACTTAATTATATATAATGCACGCAGATGAACCGGCAATGGATGTATGGTGACAGACACACCCGCGAGTACATTAAGGGCGTGCATGAGTTTCTCGATGCGGCTGAGGCAAACAAGCAGAATGGTTTTATGTGTTGTCCATGCACTGAATGTGGGAATACGAGGTCTTACTCTAACCGGAAAATCCTTCACTCCCACCTGCTTTACAAGGGTTTCATGCCACACTATAATGTTTGGACGAGGCACGGAGAAATAGGGGTTATGATGGAAGACGGCGAAGAAGAAGACTACGATGACAACTATGTGCCCCCTGAATACGATGATGCTGCAACGGGGGGAGCTGGTGAAGATCAATAGGAACCAGACGATGTGCCCAATGATGCTGCAACGGGTGAAGCTGCTGAAGATCAAGAGGAACCAGACGATGTGCCCGATGATGATGATCTCCGCCGGGTCATTGTCGATGCAAGGACGCAATGCATTAGTCAAAAGGAGAAGCTGAAGTTCGATCGCATGTTAGAGGATCACAAAAAAGGGTTATACCCCAATTGCGAAGATGGCAACACAAAGCTCGGTACCGTACTGGAATTGCTGCAGTGGAAGGCATAGAATGCTGTGGCTGACAAAGGATTTGAGAAGCTACTAAAAATATTGAAGAAGAAGCTTCCAAAGGATAACGAATTGCCCGACAGTACATACGCAGCAAAGAAGGTCGTATGCCCTCTAGGATTGGAGGTGGAGAAGATACATGCATGCCCTAATGACTGCATCCTCTACCGTGGTGCATACAAGGATCTGAAGGCATGCCCAGTATGCGGTGCATTGCGGTATAAGATCAGACGAGATGACCCAGGTGATGTTGACGGCGAGCCCCCCAGGAAGAGGGTTCCTGCGAAGGTGATGTGGTATGCTCCCATAATACCACGGTTGAAACGTCTGTTCAGAAACGAAGAGCATGCCAAGTTGATGCGATGGCACAGTGAGAACCGAAAGAAAGATGGGAAGTTGAGAGCACCCGCTAACGGGTCGCAGTGGAGAAAAATCGAGAGAAAGTACTGGGATGAGTTTGCAAAGGACCCAAGGAATGTATGGTTTGCTTTAAGCGCGGATGGCATTAATCCTTTCGGGGAGCAGAGCAGCAATCACAGCACTTGGCCCGTGACTCTATGTATGTATAACCTTCCTTCTTGGATGTGCATGAAGCGGAAGTTCATTATGATGCCAGTTCTCATCCAAGGCCCTAAGAAACCCGGCAACGAAATTGATGTGTACCTAAGGCCATTAGTTGAAGAACTTTTACAGCTGTGGAATGAAAACGGTGTACGTACGTGGGATGAGCACAGACAGGAGGAATTTAACCTTAAGGCGTTGCTGTTTGTGACCATCAACGATTGGCCCGCTCTCAGTAACCTTTCAAGACAGACAAACAAAGGATACCACGCATGCACGCACTGTTTAGATGACACTGAAAGTATATACCTGGACAAATGCAGGAAGAATGTGTACCTGGGCCATCGTCGATTTCTCCCGACCAACCATCAATGTCGAAAGAAAGGCAAGCATTTCAAAGGCGAGGCAGATCACCGGAAGATGCCCGCCATGCGCACCGGTGATCACGTGCTTGCTATGGTCAATGATTTACACTACGTAATCTTTGGAAAGGGTCCCGGTGGACTAGCTGTTCCGAATGACGCTGAGGGACACGCACCCATGTGGAAGAAGAAGTCTATATTTTGGGACCTACCCTACTGGAAAGACCTAGAGGTCCGCTCCTCAATCGACGTGATGCACGTGACGAAGAACCTTTGCGTGAACCTGCTAGGCTTCTTGGGCGTGTATGGGAAGACAAAAGATACACCTGAGGCACGGGAGGACCTGCAACGTTTGCACGAAAAAGATGGCATGCCTCCGAAGCAGTATAAAGGTCCTGCCAGCTACGCTCTTACGAAAGAAGAGAAAGAAATCTTCTTTGAATGCCTGCTCAGTATGAAGGTCACGACTGGCTTCTCGTCGAATATAAAGGGAATAACAAATATGCCAGAGAAAAAGTTTCAGAACCTAAAGTCTCATGACTGCCACATGATTATGACGCAACTTCTTCCGGTTGCATTGAGGGGGCTTCTACTGGGAAACGTCCGATTAGCCATTGTGAAGCTATGTGCATTCCTCAATGCAATCTCTCAGAAGGTGATCGATCCAAAAATCGTACCAAGGCTAAGGAGTGATGTGGTGCAATGTCTTGTCAGTTTCGAGCTGGTGTTCCCACCATCCTTCTTCAATATCATGACGCACGTCCTAGTTCATCTAGTCGACGAGATTGTCATCCTGGGGCCCGTATTTCTACACAATATGTTCCCCTTTGAGAGGTTCATGGGAGTCCTAAAGAAATATGTCCGTAATCGCGCTAGGCTAGAAGGAAGCATCTCCATGGGCCATCAAACAGAGGATGTTATCGGGTTTTGTGTTGACTTCATTCCTGGCCTTAACAAGATAGGTCTCCCTAAATCGCGGTATGAGGGGAGACTGACTAGAAAAGGCACTCTTGGAAGAGACTCAATAATATGCAGGGACGGATATTCTTGGTCTCAAGCACACTACACAGTTCTATAGAACTCTACCTTGGTGACCCCGTATGTCGATGAACACAAGAACAGTCTGCGCTCCAAACACCCGGAGCAGTGCGACGACTGGATTACATGTGAACACATCAGGACTTTCAGCAGTTGGTTGGAAACACGTCTCAGAGGTGACAACACTATTTGTGATGAGTTGTACTTGTTGTCCAGGGGACCATCTTTGATTGTATTGACTTACAAAGGATACGAGATAAATGGGAATACATTTTACACGATCGCCCAAGATCAAAAGAGCACCAACCAAAACAGCGGTGTCCGCTTTGATGCAGCAACCGAGAGCGGAAAGGATACATATTATGGTTACATAGTGGACATATGGGAACTTGACTACGGACCTGATTTTAAGGTCCCTTTGTTTAAGTGCAAATGGGTCAATCTGTTAGGCGGCGGGGTACAGGTAGACCCACAGTACGGAATGACAACAGTGGATCTGAAAAATCTTGGGTACACTGAAGAACCGTTCGTCCTAGCCAATGATGTGGCACAGGTTATCTATGTGAAGGACATGTCTACCAAACCGAGAAAAAGAAAAGATAAGGAAGCGAATACATCATACGATGAGCCAAAGCGCCACATAGTTCTTTCGGGAAAAAGGGACATCCTGGGAGTGGACGGCAAGACAGACATGTCTGAAGATTATGAAAAGTTTCATGAAATTCCTCCCTTCAATGTCAAGGCTGACCCAAGTATCCTGATAAACAATGAAGATTATCCATGGTTACGGCACAATAAGCAAATGACACAAGCGAAGAAAAAGTGAAGACTTTCTCCTGCAACTTTGTAACACACGAACATGCTACCATTGTCCGTTTTGTACATGCACATGCTATGTGGGTGAAATTATGATACCATCCCAACTTTCAACTTTTTCAGAGTTCATTTAAAATGCTTTCATGTCTTATGGTTCGGCCCTCGTAATACCATGACCATTAGTCCCTGGCCCATGCCAACTTTCAAACCGGGACTAAAGGGTTGGTCCTCGTTGCGGGCCGAGTTTAGTCCCACCTCGCCAACCGAACGGGGCTCACACCGGTTTATAAGCCCTTCCCTCTCTGCCTTGTTGAGCTCCTCTCAAAGTGAAAATAGATGCCCTAATAGAGAAAAGTTTAACCTAAATTCATAGTGAATTTCTCTGAAATTCATAGAAATTTACTAGGAATTTAACTATTCAAATTTGAAAACTAATGGCACTAACAGAAAGTTTATAATTTTTCTAAAACTAATGGCACTAACAGAAAGTTTATAATTTTGCTAACCTAAAAGCAAACAGAATTAAAAATTAAAGCAAAAAACAAAAGAAAATAAATAATGCAAAAAACAAATCAAAAAAACAGGAAAAAACTATTTTTATAGTAAAGTTAATCACAAAATAAAATAAATAAAGCAACAAAGAAAACAAAAAAACTAAAAAAGTGTTTTCAAATTTGAAACTAATGGCACTAACAGAAAGTTTATAATTTTTCTAAAACTAATGGCACTAATAGAAAGTTTATAATTTTGCTACCTAAAAGCAAACAGAATTAAAAATTAAAGCAAAAAACAAAAGAAAATAAATAATGCAAAAAACAAATCAAAAAACAGGAAAAAACTATTTTTATAGTAAAGTTAATCACAAAATAAAATAAATAAAGCAACAAAGAAAACAAAAAAAACTAAAAAAGTGTTTTCAAATTTGAAAACTAATGGCACTAACAGAAAGTTCATAATTTTTCTAAAACTAATGGCACTAACAAAAAGTTTATAATTTTGCTAACCTAAAAGCAAACAGAATTAAAAATTAAAGCAAAAAACAAAAGAAAATAAATAATGCAAAAAACAAATCAAAAAAACAGGAAAAAACAAATCAAAAAGTTTCTAATTTTTCCAACCGTGACCAATGCCCCCCTTTAGTCCCGGTTGGTGCCACCAACCGGGAATAAAGAGGGGCATTAGTCCCGGTTGGTTTCACGAACCGGGACTAGTGCTCTGGCTATATAAGCCAACACTTGTGAAATTCTCGATTCAGTTCGATCGATCTCCTCGTCCTCTCCTCCGACGACGCCGCCAGGCTGCTCCTCGTCTTTGTCGCCGCCGAGCCCTCTGGACCACGTCGTCACCTCCCTGAGCCCGCGTCGTCCTCGTCGCAGGCATCCCTGAGCCCGCCTCCCTCGTCCCCGTCGCCGCGTGCCTCCCCGAGCCCGCCTCCTTGTCCCCGTCACCGCGTGCCGCCCCGAGGTTGCCGTCCCCGTCACCGCGTGCCGCCCCGAGCCCGCCGTCCTCGTCGCCGGACTCCAGTCGTCGCCGCCCCCCTCAAAGTGAGCCCCCCTCTTGAGTGCCACTCTTGCGCCCGAGCGCCCCTTGCTCCGCCCCTGCTCCATGGTCGCCGCCGGCCCCGATGCATTGAAGAGCAGAAGGAGAGGAGAAGTAGAGGAGAGGAGAAGTGGAGCAGCAGCAATGCGCTGTCCACTTTTCTGAATTTTTTGGAATTTATGAATTTTTTTGTCCATATGGAAGGTGTTTGATGAAATGCTAGATGGCTTTGGGCATTTTTGGAATTTTTAAATTTTTTTTGTGGTGAGGTACTGATGCAAGACAAAGGGGATGGCAAAATTTCAAATTTTTTGGAGTGGTTTAGAATAGGTTTTCAACAAGTTATTTGAATCCGATTCAAATTTCATTTGAATGAAATTTGGAAATTTTGAACTATGGATCAGAAGGTTTTTGGTGAAACGGATTGTGGGTACTGTCATGAAGTTGGAGTAATTTTTCTGGTTGTAAAAGAGTTAGGAAAATTTAGAATATGCTAAATATGTCAAAAATGTTTTTTTTCATATATGTATTCATTTTTTTTATTTAGGTTGTTAATTAGTAGATATCGACTTTAGGTTAGTGTAGAGGAAAAAGTAAAATAAGGAAAAGGAAGAAAAGAGGAAGAAGGAAGAAGAAGAAGAAGAAGAAAAGGAAGGAGTGGAAAAAGGAAAATAAGAAGAGGAAGACTTCTTCTTTTTCTTCGATCTTCTCCTCTATTCCTTTCTTCTTCTCCTCTATTTTCTTCTTCGATCTTTTTTCCTCTTCTTACATGAGGGTGGGGGGTCGATATACCCCCTCTCTGATAACTTCGACATGAGGGGGGGTCACAAAGAGTTCGAGGGGCGAGGGTCGGAAACTATAGGGTAGAGGTTCAAGGGTCACCGAGGGTTCGAGGGGCGAGGGTCGGGAACTAGGGTAGAGGTTCGAGGGTCACCGAGGGTTCGAGGGGCGAGGGTCGGGAACTAGGGTAGAGGTTCGAGGTTCACCGAGGGTTCGAGGGTCGTCGAGGGGTCGAGATGTTGCCTAGTGTCAAAGTATTAAAGATCCATGGCTTCATCATTAGACGGAAGTAACCGGGGCATGATGGTACAAAGTTGTGCAAAGTTGTTTTGGAACGGAGTTCCGGATAGAATAATTCGCCGTTTTGTACGAATTTCAGCAAAGGCCTTCCAAATAGGGATATTCGGGATGCTCTTGCTGAACTTTGTACGAAAAAGCGAATTATCCTATCCAGGACTCCGTTCCAAAACAACTTTGTAGACTTCGTACCATCATGCGCCTGTTACTTTCCTAGTGTCAAAGTATTGAAGAAATCCATGGCTTCATCATTAGCCGGATGTAACCAGGGCATGACGAAGTCCTCCAAAGTTATTTTGGAATGGTGTCCCGGATAGGATAATTTGCCTTTTTGTATGAATTTCAGCAAAGGCCTTCTAAATAACGATATTTGGAAGGTGTTGCTGAACTTTGTACCAAAAAGCGAATTACCTTATCTGGGACTTCGTTCCAAAATAACTTTGGAGAGCTTCGTACCATCATGCACATGTTACTTTCGCCTAATGATGAAGACATGGATTTGTTGAATCCTTTGACACTAGGCAACCTTCCGACCCCTCGACGATCCTCTCGAACATGAGAGGAAGAACAGGATAAAAAAAGAAGAGGAAGAAGAAAAAAAAGAGGAGAATAAAGAATAGAGGAGATCTTCTCCTCTATTCTTTATTCTCCTCTTTTTTTCTTCTTCTTCCTCTTTTTTTATCGGGAACGAGGGTCGTCGAGGGACATATAGATGTAGTGTCGTCGTTGTCGATATATACCCCCTCCCGATAGCTTCAACACGTGGGGGGGGGGTCGAGGCCACTAATTAATATATATGATTCCTTACTATGATTAGGTAGCTAGTTCTACATTTGGCACTAATATATCCATCTGTCATGTTTGAATAATAATTGCCATGTTGTAAATATTTGTAGAAACTATGGACACCGCCCTAGACGAAGCAAAAGAAGCGTTGTTGAGGGACATAACCGCAGAAGGAAGTGATGCCGTCTCGTTGTTTCTCAACGACACCGATGGTCTGGAAGGAGAGGGTGAACAAGCTGGCTACGGTGACCTAATGCCGGTGCAAGAAGAAGAACATGAGGACGGCTCCGGTGACCCAATGCTGGTGCAAGAAGGAGACCGTGATGACGGCTCCGGTGACTGAACCGAGTCCGGCCAGGTATATATATTAGTTAAGCCTGTGCTAACTAGCTGATTGATGCATTCATTGTTTTGGTATGTACACATATTAATTAAGTCTTTGTTCTTTTTTCTAGCCCTCCGGATCGAGCACAACTTCGGTAAAGAGACGAGGCCCGAAGAAAAAGTTGAGCTCGGATGAAAAGTTTGAGATCATAGCAATCGCGCCCGACGGCCAACTGATTGAGCCCCTCCGGACAAAGAGCGCATTTGTTGCTCAGTGCGGGGTTCTGGTTAGGGACAAGATCCCGATAAGCATCCAGCAATGGATTAAGCCGACTACAGAAGACCCTGAGGTGTCTTATGTCAATGATATGCAGAAAAATGATCTTTGGACTGAGCTGAAGTCAAATTTCACCCTACCGCTAGAGGATAATCTAGAGAACCCAGTTAAAGAGCGATTAAAAGTCTTTTGCTCTTAAGAGGATGGCAGAACTATTCAGGAGGTGGAAGAAAGAGCTGAATAAGTTTGTCGACAATAATGAGACACCAGAATTCAAGGGAAGATATGAGAAGATCAGAGATCACTGGCCCGCATTTGTGGCCCACAAGACATCGGAAAAGAGTAAGAAGATGTCAGCGACAAACAAGCAAAATGCTGCGAAGAAGATACTTCACCATCGCACGGGGTCAGGTGGCTACCTCGTAGCCCGGCCTAAGTGGGCCAAGACTGAGAATGATCTGGATGATAAAGGGATCGAACCAGAGACAATTAGCTGGCCAGACCGTTGCCGGACTTGGTTCTTCGGGGCTGGCAGAACCTTGGACCCTGTAACAGGGAAGTGCATTTGGACGAACGATCAAATGGACATACCAGTCAGGAAGCTTAAGCAGTATATCGAAGCAGCGTAGCAAGGGAAGTTCTTTCCAGACAGAGAGAACGACGAGCTCACAATGGCCCTCGGGAATCCTGAGCACCCTGGACGGACACGAGGCACACCAGGCTCCATTCTGTGCAAGGTTGGGTTTCCGGACGCAGGCGGTTACAAATCCCATGAGAGGAGGAAAAAAGTGCAGCAGACCCAAATGCAGGCGCTGCAAGCAAGGGTAGACGTGATAGAGGAACGAGAAGCAAATCGCAGCAAACGTACTGCCGAAGCCTCCCCCGAAGCTACCCCGCCATCTCAGCGCAGAAGCAGCGTGGCTTCCACCAAGCTGCTTCAGCCGGAGCATGCCTTGATGGCTCTTGCCAGCTATCCCGTGGATGCTATCACGGAGTCTCAAAATTGCCACCTTATGACGCAATGGATGAATTTGAAGGTCAAGGCGGCTGTTGGCTCTGTTTATCCTACTGAACCCGGCGCAACTTTTCACTGCCGGCTGATTCCAGAAGGATATGCTAGGTGATGGTGGATGAAATAACGGAGGGATTTGAGGACCTCCAGCTTGACCACCCTACCGGTGAAGGGGAGACTCGGCTGGGGTCTGCTCTGAAGACTCCATGCCTATGGCGGAAGGAGGTCATCAACCTTCCGAACTGGACGCCTCCGCCTCCTCCTCCTCCTCCGGCGAGTCAGGGCACTCCGCCTCCTCCACCGCCTCCTCCTCCGGCGAGTGACGATCAGGGCCCTCGGCCGGCTCCTTCTCCGGCGCGTGGCGGCACTCCGCCTCCTTCTCCGCCTGCGCCGACGCGCCCGAGCAGCCAGCTGTTGGGGAACGTTGCAGAAAACAAAAATTTTCCTACTCGTTTCACCAAGATCATCTAGGAGTTCATCTAGCAATGAGTCATCGGATGCATCTACATACCTTTGTAGATGGCGCACGGAAGCGTTCAAAAGAACGGTGATGATGTAGTCGTACTCGACGTGATCGAAATCACCGATGACCAGCGCCGAACGGACGGCACCTCCGCGTTCAACACACGTACGGGACGGGAGACGTCTCCTCCTTCTTGATCGAGCAAGGGGGAAGGAGAGGTTGATGAAGATCCAGCAGCACGACGGCGTGGTGGTGGATGCAGGGCGTCACAGAAGCAGGGCTTCGCCAAGACTACGAGGGAGAGACGTAACGGGGGGAGATGGAGGCGCCAGGGGCTAGTGTAAAATCCCTCCTCTCCCCCCCACTATATATAGGGGTGCCAGGGGGGTTGGTGCGCAGCCTAGGAGATCTGATCTCCTAGGTGCGGCGGCCAGGGGAGGGTTTCCCTCCACCCCAAGGCACCTCGGGGTGCCTTCCACCACTTGGACTCCTCCTTTGTGGAAACCCTAGGCGCATGGGCCTATAGGGGCTGGCGCCCCAGCCCACTATGGGCTGGGTTCCCTCCTATTTCAGCCCATGGGGCCCTCCGGGATAGGTGGCCCCACCCGGTGGGCCCACGGGACCCCTCTGGTGGTCCCGGTACAATATCGATAACCCCGAAACTCGTCCCGATGCCCGAAACAGCACTTCCTATATATAATTCTTTACCTCCGGACCATTCCGGAACTCCTCGTGACGTCCGGGATCTCATCCGGGACTCCGAACAACATTCGGGTTACTGCATATACATATCTTCACAACCCTAGCGTCACCGAACCTTAAGTGTGTAGACCCTACGGGTTCGGGAGACAAGCAGACATGACCGAGACGACTCTCAGGTCAATAACCAACAGCGGGATCTGGATACCCATGTTGGCTCCCACATGCTCCACGATGATCTCATCGGATGAACCACGATGTCGAGGATTCAATCAACCCCGTATGCAATTCCCTTTGTCAATCGATATGTTACTTGCCCGAGATTCGATCGTCGGTATCCCAATACCTCGTTCAATCTCGTTACCGGCAAGTCACTTTACTCGTACCGTAATGCATGATCCCGTGACCAGACACTTGGTCACTTTGAGCTCATTATGATGATGCATTACCGAGTGGGCCCAGCGATACCTCTCCGTCATACGGAGTGACAAATCCCAGTCTTGATCCATGTCAACCCAACAGACACTTTCGGAGATACCCGTAGTCTACCTTTATAGTCACCCAGTTACGTTGTGACGTTTGGTATACCCAAAGCACTCCTACGGTATCCGGGAGTTACACGATCTCATGGTCTAAGGAAAAGATACTATGACATTGGAAAACTCTAGCAAACGAACTATACGATCTTGTGCTATGTTTAGGATTGGGTCTAGTCCATCACATCATTCTCCTAATGATGTGATCTCGTTATCAATGACATCCAATGTCCATAGTCAGGAAACCATGACTATCTGTTGATCAACGAGCTAGTCAACTAGAGGCTTACTAGGGACATGTAGGTGTCTGTTATTCACACATGTATTACGATTTCCGGATAATACAATTATAGCATGAATAAAGACAATTATCATGAACAAGGAAATATAATAATAATGCTTTTATTATTGCCTCTAGGGCATATTTCCAACAGTCTCCCACTTGCACTAGAGTCAATAATCTAGTTACATTGTGATGAATCGAACACCCATGGAATTCTGGTGTTGATCATGTTTTGCCCTAGGGAGAGGTTTAGTCAACGGATCTGCTACATTCAGGTCCGTATGTACTTTACAAATCTCTATGTCTCCATCTTGAACATTTTCACGGATGGAGTTGAAGCGACGCTTGATGTGCCTTGTCTTCTTGTGAAACCTGGGCTCCTTGGCAAGTGCAATAGCTCTAGTGTTGTCACAGAAGAGCTTGATCGGCCCCGACGCATTGGGTATGACTCCTAGGTCAGTGATGAACTCCTTCACCCATATTGCTTCATGTGCTGCCTCCGAGGCTGCCATGTACTCCGCTTCACATGTAGATCCCGCCACGACGCTTTGCTTGCAACTGCACCAGCTTACTGCCCCACCATTCAAAATATACACGTATCCGGTTTGTGACTTTGAGTCATCCAGATCTGTGTCGAAGCTAGCGTCGACGTAACCCTTTACGACGAGCTCTTCATCACCTCCATAAACGAGAAACATTTCCTTAGTCCTTTTCAGGTACTTCAGGATATTCTTGACCGCTGTCCAGTGTTCCTTGCCGGGATTACTTTGGTACCTTCCTACCAAACTTATGGCAAGGTTTACATCAGGTCTGGTACACAGCATGGCATACATAATAGAACCTATGGCTGAGGCATAGGGGATGACACTCATCTCTTCTATTTCTTCTGCCGTGGTCGGACATTGAGCTGAGCTCAATTTCATACCTTGCAACACAGGCAAGAACCCCTTCTTAGACTGATCCATATTGAACTTCTTCAATATCTTATCAAGGTATGTGCTTTGTGAAAGACCTATGAGGCGTCTCGATCTATCTCTATAGATTTTGATGCCTAATATATAAGCAGCTTCTCCAAGGTCCTTCATTGAAAAACTCTTATTCAAGTAGGCCTTGATGTTGTCCAAGAGTTCTATATCATTTCCCATCAAAAGTATGTCATCTACATATAATATGAGAAATGCTACAGAGCTCCCACTCACTTTCTTGTAAACGCAGGCTTCTCCATAAGTTTGCGTGAACCCAAACGCTTTGATCATCTCATCAAAGCGAATGTTCCAACTCCGAGATGCTTGCACCAGCCCATAAATAGAACGTTGGAGCTTGCACACCTTGTCAGCATTCTTAGGATCGACAAAACCTTCCGGCTGCACCATATACAATTCTTCCTTAAGGAAACCATTAAGGAATGCCGTTTTGATGTCCATTTTCCATATTTCATAATCATAGAATGCGGCAATCGCTAACAAGATTCAGACGGACTTCAGCTTCGCTACCGGTGAGAAAGTCTCATCGTAGTCAACCCCTTGAACTTGTCGATAACCCTTAGCGACAAGCCGAGCTTTATAGATGGTCACATTACCATCCGCGTCTGTCTTCTTCTTAAAGATCCATTTATTTTCTATGGCTCGCCGTTCAACGGGCAAGTCAGTCAAAGTCCATACTTCTTTTCATACATGGATCCTATCTCGGATTTCATGGCTTCCAGCCATTTTTCGGAATCCGGGCCCGCCATCGCTTCTTCATAGTTCGAAGGTTCACCGTTGTCCAACAACATGATTTCCATGACAGGGTTGCCGTACCACTCTGGTGCGGAACGTGTCCTTGTGGACCTTCGAATTTCAGTAGGAGCTTGATCAGAAGTATCTTGATCATTATCATTAACTTCCTCTCTAGTCGGTGCTGGCACCTCAGGAACATTTTCTTGAGTTGCGCCATTTTCCGGTTCAAGAGGTAATACTTCATCAAGCTCTACTTTCCTCCCACTTACTTCTTTCGAGAGAAACTCTTTCTCTAGAAAGGACCCATTCTTGGCAACAAAGATCTTGCCTTCGGATCTGAGGTAGAAGGTGTACCCAATAGTTTCTTTTGGGTATCCTATGAAGACGCATTTTTCCGACTTGGGTTCGAGCTTTTCGGGTTGAAGTTTCTTGACATAAGCATCGCATCCCCAAACTTTTAGAAACGACAGCTTAGGTTTCTTCCCAAACCATAATTCATACGGTGTCGTCTCAACGGATTTCGACGGAGCCCTATTTAAAGTGAATGCGGCAGTCTCTAAAGCATAGCCCCAAAAAGATAGCGGTAAATCGGTAAGAGACATCATAGATCACCATATCTAATAGAGTGCGATTACGACGTTCGTACACACCGTTACACTGAGGTGTTACAGGTGGCGTGAGTTGTGAAACTATTCCACATTTTCTTAAGTGCGTGCCAAATTCATGACTCAAGTATTCTCCTCCACGATCTGATCGTAGAAACTTGATTTTCCTGTCACGTTGATTTTCAACCTCACTCTGAAATTCCTTGAACTTTTCAAAGGTTTCAGACTTGTGTTTCATTAAGTAGATATACCCATACCTACTTAAATCATCAGTGAGGGTGAGAACATAACGATAGCCACCGCGAGCCTCAACACTCATTGGACCGCACACATCAGTATGTATGATTTCCAATAAGTTGGTTGCTCGCTCCATTGTTCCTGAGAACGGAGTCTTGGTCATTTTACCCATGAGGCATGGTTCGCACGTGTCAAATGATTCATAATCAAGAGACTCTAAAAGTCCATCTGCATGGAGCTTCTTCATGCGTTTGACACCTATGTGACCAAGGCGGCAGTGCCACAAGTATGTGGGACTATCATTACCAACCTTACTTCTTTTGGTACTCACATTATGAACATGTGTAGCATCACGTTCGAGATTCATAAAGAATAAACCATTCACCATAGGAGCATGACCATAAAACATATCTCTCATAAAAATGGAACAACCATTATTCTCAGATTTAAAAGAGTAGCCATCTCGAATTAAACGAGATCCCAATACAATGTTCATGCTCAAAGCTGGCACTAAATAACAATTATTAAGGTTTAAAACTAATCCCGAAGGGAGATGCAGAGGCAGCGTGCCGACGGCGATCACATTGACCTTGGAACCATTCCTGGCGCGCATCGTCACCTCGTCCTTTGCCAGTTTCTGCTTATTCCGCAGCCCCTGCTTTGAGTTACAAATGTGAGCAACTGCACCGGTATCAAATACCCAGGAGCTACTACGGGCACTAGTAAGGTACACATCAATTATATGTATATCACATATACCTTTTGTTTTGCCGGCCTTCTTATCCGCTAAGTACTTAGGGCAGTTCCGCTTCCAGTGGCCGCTTCCCTTGCAATAAAAGCACTCAGTCTCGGGCTTGGGTCCATTCTTTGGCTTCTTCCCGGCAGCTTGCTTGCCAGGCGCGGCAACCTCCTTGCCGTCCTTCTTGAAGTTCTTTTTACCCTTGCCTTTCTTGAACTTAGTGGTTTTATTGACCATCGACACTTGATGCTCCTTCTTGACTTCTACCTCCGCTGATTTCAGCATTGAGAATAACTCAGGAATGGTCTTTTGCATCCCCTGCATGTTGAAGTTCATCACAAAGCTCTTGTAGCTTGGTGGAAGCGACTGGAGGATTCTGTCAATGACCGCATCATCCGGGAGATTAACTCCCAGCTGAGACAAGCGGTTATGTAACCCAGACATAGTGAGTATGTGCTCACTGACAGAACTATTTTCCTCCATCTTACAGCTGAAGAACTTATCGGAGACTTCATATCTCTCGATCCGGGCATGAGCTTGAAAAACCATTTTCAGCTCTTCGAACATCTCGTATGCTCCATGTCTCTCAAAACGTTTTTGGAGCCCCGGCTCTAAGCTGTAAAGCATGCCGCACTGAACGAGGGAGTAGTCGTCAACATGTGTCTGCCAAGCGTTCATAACGTCTTGGTTCTGTGGGATGGGAGGATCACCTAGCGGTACTTGTAGGACATAATCTTTCTTGGCAGCTATGAGGATGATCCTCAGGTTCCGGACCCAGTCCGTATAGTTGCTGCCATCGTCTTTCAGCTTGGTTTTCTCTAGGAACGCGTTGAAGTTGAGGACTACGTTGGCCATTTGATCTACAAGACATATTGTAAAATATTTTAGACTAAGTTCATGATAATTAAGTTCATCTAATCAAATTATTAATGAACTCCCACTTAGATTAGACATCCCTCTAGTCATCTAAGTATTACATGATCCGAGTTGACTAGGCCGTGTCCGATCATCACGTGAGACGGACTAGTCAACATCGGTGAACATCTTCATGTTGATCGTATCTTCTATACGACTCATGCTCGACCTTTCGGTCTTCTGTGTTCCGAGGCCATGTCTGTACATGCTAGGCTCGTCAAGTCAATCTAAGTGTTTGCATGTGTAAATCTGTCTTACACCCATTGTATGTGAATGTCTGAATAAAACACCCGATCATCACGTGATGTTTTGAAACAGCGAACTGTCGCAACGGTGCACAGTTAGGGGGAACACTTCTTGAAATTAGTATGAGGGATCATCTTATTTACTACCGTTGTTCTAAGTAAACAAGATGCAAAACATGATAAACATCACATGCAATCAATTAATAAACGTGACATGATATGGCCAATATCACATAGCTCCTTTGATCTCCATCTTGGGGCTCCATGATCATCTTGTCACCGGCTTGACACCATGATCTCCATCATCATGATCTCCATCATCGTGTCTCCATGAAGTTGCTCGCCAACTATTACTTCTACTACTATGGCTAACGCGTTTAGCAATAAAGTAAAGTAATTTACATGGCGTTCCTCGATGACACGCAGGTCATATAAAAGAATAAAGACAACTCCTATGGCTCCTGCCGGTTGTCATACTCATCGATATGCAAGTCGTGATTCCTATTACAATAGCATGAACATCTCATACATCACATATAGATCAATCATCATTCATCACAACTTTGGCCATATCATATCACAAACCACTTGCTGCAAAAACAAGTTAGACGTCCTCTAATTGTTGTTGCAAGTTTTACGTGGCTGAAATTAGGGTTCTAGCAAGAACGTCTTCTTACCTACGTTAAAGCCACAACGTGATTTGTCAACTTCTATTTACCCTTCATAAGGACCCTGTTCATCGAATCCGCTCCAACTAAAGTGGGAGAGACAGACACCCGCCAGCCACCTTTATGCAACTAGTGCATGTTAGTCGGTGGAACCGGTCTCACGTAAGCATACATGTAAGGTTGGTCCGGGCCGCTTCATCCCACAATACCGCTGAAGCAAGAAAAGACTAGTAACGGCAAGAAAGTTGACAAATCTACGCCCACAACTAATTGTGTTCCACTCGCGCAAGAAGAACTACGCATAGACCTAGCTCATGATGCCACTGTTGGGGAACGTTGCAGAAAACAAAAATTTTCCTACTCGTTTCACCAAGATCATCTAGGAGTTCATCTAGCAACGAGTCATCGGATGCATCTACATACCTTTGTAGATGGCGCACGGAAGCGTTCAAAAGAACGGTGATGATGTAGTCGTACTCGACGTGATCCAAATCACCGATGACCAGCGCCGAACGGACGACACCTCCACGTTCAACACACGTACGGGATGGGAGACGTCTCCTCCTTCTTGATCCAGCAAGAGGGGAGGAGAGGTTGATGAAGATCCAGCAGCACGACGGCGTGGTGGTGGATGCAGGGCGTCACAGAAGCAGGGCTTCGCCAAGACTACGAGGGAGAGACGTAACGGGGGGAGATGGAGGCGCCAGGGGCTGGTGTAAAATCCCTCCTCTCCCCCCACTATATATAGGGGTGCCAGGGGGGTTGGTGCGCAGCCTAGGAGATCTGATCTCCTAGGTGCGGCGTCTAGGGGAGGGTTTCCCTCCCCCCCAAGGCACCTCGGGGTGCCTTCCACCACTTGGACTCCTCCTTGGTGGAAACCCTAGGCGCATGGGCCTATAGGGGCTGGCGCCCCAGCCCACTATGGGCTGGGTTCCCTCCTATTTCAGCCCATGGGGCCCTCCGGGATAGGTGGCCCCACCCGGTGGGCCCACGGGACCCCTCCGGTGGTCCCGGTACAATACCGATAACCCCGAAACTCGTCCCCATGCCCGAAACAGCACTTCCTATATATAATTCTTTACCTCCGGACCATTCCGGAACTCCTCGTGACGTCCGGGATCTCATCCGGGACTCCGAACCACATTCGGGTTACTGCATATACATATCTTCACAACCCTAGCGTCACCGAACCTTAAGTGTGTAGACCCTACGGGTTAGGGAGACAAGCAGACATGACCGAGACGACTCTCAGGTCAATAACCAACAGCGGGATCTGGATACCCATGTTGGCTCCCACATGCTCCACGACGATCTCATCGGATGAACCACGATGTCGAGGATTCAATCAACCCCGTATGCAATTCCCTTTGTCAATCGATATGTTACTTGCCCGAGATTCGATCGTCGGTATCCCAATACCTCGTTCAATCTCGGTTACCGGCAAGTCACTTTACTCGTACCGTAATGCATGATCCCGTGACCAGACACTTGGTCACTTTGAGCTCATTATGATGATGCATTGCCGAGTGGGCCCAGCGATACCTCTCCGTCATACGGAGTGACAAATCCCAGTCTTGATCCATGTCAACCCAACAGACACTTTCGGAGATACCCGTAGTCTACCTTTATAGTCACCCAGTTACGTTGTGACGTTTGGTATACCCAAAGCACTCCTACGGTATCCGGGAGTTACACGATCTCATGGTCTAAGGAAAAGATACTATGACATTGGAAAACTCTAGCAAACGAACTATACGATCTTGTGCTATGTTTAGGATTGGGTCTAGTCCATCACATCATTCACCTAATGATGTGATCTCGTTATCAATGACATCCAATGTCCATAGTCAGGAAACCATGACTATCTGTTGATCAACGAGCTAGTCAACTAGAGGCTTACTAGGGACATGTAGGTGTCTGTTATTCACACATGTATTATGATTTCTGGATAATACAATTATAGCATGAATAAAGACAATTATCATGAACAAGGAAATATAATAATAATGCTTTTATTATTGCCTCTAGGGCATATTTCCAACACCAGCCTCCTCCTTCTCCGCCTCGTCAGCAAGGGCGGAAGAGACCTGCCGCCGCTCCAGCTGCTCCGGCGCGTGGTAGTCCTTCTCCTCCGCCTCGTAAGCAAGTAAAGAAGACAACCGCTCCGTCTGCTCGGTCGGCGTCTAGCAGTACAACCAGAGGCGGGAGGACATACAGATTCGGTCCTTCTCTGAAGACTCCACAGAAGTTACCATATGAGAGGACCCCGGAGGAGAACGCCGAGATCGCGCGAACCGAAGTGGATTACTGGTTTCAAGGGTTGAGAGCAAAGAAACATCCACCTCCGGAGGAGAAGGTAGATCCGGTGAAAGTGAAGTGCACTCTGGCTGCCCTGGCAAAACCACCCAAGTCTCTGCCGAAAGTCAACTATGAGCGCATTATTGCAAAGACATGGGCCGAAGCGGAGCGGTCGGGAAGTACAGTCAGTGATCAAAGGCTGAAAGAATGATGAGCAGCTGGGAAACAAATTGCCCAGCTCGGCGAACAAGCGAAGCAATCGTGCCCCCCCCCTCAAGGTGCCTAGCGACATCGTCGATCTGAGGATGGTGCCCGGTTATGGCAATGTTGACGATTACCTGCTCGACGATGTACATTATGATCCCATGGAGGTGCAGATACACAGATACGAGTACGGGAAGCCTCTCGTCAAAGATGAAAAATCTTTAACAACGATGATGCGAAGATTACATGATTGGTAATTGAAAATCTGCAGAGAGTCTGGGGGGAGGAGTACTTTGTATGCGAGAGTTAAACCGGAGCATGACCTCGTTGGAATTGAACTGTTGCCTATTCCATTTGAGGAGTTCTATCAGTTTTTCAATCAATTGGCCCTCGATAAAACAACGATCACCTGCTACTATCTGTAAGTACTACTACTTCTGTCATTAAGTCTCTCTATATAGCTATCTCTTTCATTGCATGTATTTATAATTATCCTCACTATATTATGCAGAATGAAGATCGCCGAATTGAAGAAAAGACAAATCAGTGATATTGGGTTCGTTAACACATATCTCATAGATGCAACTGAGGTTCAACATCGTCCCGGAGATACCGAGGCCAACTTGCTACGATCATTCAAAAAAAATGAAAACAAAGATATAATACTCTTTCCTTACAACTTCAAGTGAGTGTTACTGTCTTGTGCATATTCGGTTTCCCTTATATATTAGTCCGGGTTATAGTAATGTAATTGATGAGTTATGCATGCATGTGCAGTTTCCACTATATTCTCCTAGAGATTAGGCTTGAGCAGGGAGTAGTAACCGTCTTGGACTCTAAACGAAAAGATCCCCAGGAGTATGCGGACATGACTGAAATCCTCAAGAAGTAAGTTAAATCGATCATTATCCACCATATCAGCAACTTTGTTCATTTCCTGATATCAAGTAATTGTTTTCTTTGTCCGGCAGGGTTTGGAGAAAATTCTCCATAAAAGTTCCGGGACTGCCGAAGGAGCTGGAATTTAGACACCCGAAAGTAAGTACTATAGTAGCATGTTCCGTGCATCTCCTAGTGATTCAAGCGCTAGTTTCATCAATACCATTTAGCATTCTTGCTTATCAGTTTGATTGACCTCTATTTCTTGTAAAGTGGTTGTGGCAGGAAAAAGGGAATGATTTCTGTGGATACTACGTCTGCGAGTCCATCCGCCACACGACCTGTGAGCGGGGCGGGTACTCTGACGAACAATATGAAGTACGCAAATAACAACATTCACAATTTTATTTTATTACCATCATTTGTATTGAGTTTCATTCATTCATATATATATGTATTGACCCCCTTCTTCAAATTAGATGTTTCGGAAGCGGGATGAACTCCTAGCACCAGCTCGCATGTGAGCAATTCAAGAGGAATTGGCAGCATTCTTTCTTGACCAAGTGATCGCTGAAGACGGAGAATACTATGTGTACCATGAGTCCGTATGATTATATTTGTAAGAGATAATTATTGTATATATGTAGCCGGTAGTGTCGGATAGATATACGAGAACTTGTTGTTCGATCAATCTCTCGGAGAAGGAGAGGTGGTCGATATCACTTCTCTCTGTATGCATATATGTTCATGACGATCTTCTTTTTCCTTCGTTTGCTTACTAGCTAACTAGCGTGTCTAGTCCTCTCTATACGTATGTATAGTACGTAGCGTCGACCAAGCACGGACATAAGAGAGGACACTTCTCTCTATTAATTATAGCTAGCTAACACAATATATGAAACACCTAAATTAACCCCCCAAAACCCCCAAACCCCCCCCCCCTTTCAAAAAAAAACAAAAACCCCAGCCACAGAAATGCTGACGCGTGGATGCCTATTGGTCCCGGTTGGTGCCACCAACCGGGACCAAAGGGTCTCCTGCCTGGGCTCCGCGCACAGGCCACGTGGAGGCCCATCAGTCCCGGTTCTAGATTGAACCGGGACTAAAGGTACAGGGCATTAGTACCGACACTTTAGTCCCGGTTCAGGAACCGGGACTAAAGGCCCTTACGAACCGGGACAACATGCCCTTTTTCTACCAGTGCATAGACCCTTCGTCCACCCGAGCTCGCTCCGTTCTTTCCCTTTCCCCTCTCCTCTCTGTTCTTTTCCCTCTTCCTCTCAAGCTCATCACACATTTTTCCCAAAATTTGTCAAGATTTGAAGGCCCCCATCCATTCAAATAATCACAAAGGTTAGCAACTTTGTCCTTTCATCTCTCATTGCTAGATTAGCTCGTGCAATGCTTTATATAGTGATTGATTTTTGAGTTTAGTAATTTGGGGGGAATTATATATATGTGCTAGTATTTGATTTATATGCAATCTGAGGTCAAAAATAACACTTAGTTTGCATACGTAGGTGTGGTTTACTTAGTACATTCTAAATCTCCGTCGTAACCACCGTCGATTGCTCGCAACGTCCCGTCGCCGGCACCACCTTGTGGTGAGCCTCTTGTTCATGAAGTTTTATATAAAAAATTGATGTTTGTGTGATTTGGATATATAGTTACTCGTATAATTATCTTACCCATACGTTGTTTGTTATACATAGTGCCATGGTTTTGATATCCGTCCCCGTCGGCCCTCGTCCGGGTTATGATTCAGATGTGGTATATTCTCTTTTAAAACTATTCATCGCATTTCGTGTTTATGACAAATTATGCCCATCAAGTTGACATAGATATTTGTATGTAGGAGGTAGTTGAACCGGAAATTCCAACCGACCCTATTGTCGAGAGGTTAAATTTAGTTGAAAGAGAAAACGAGGATTTGAAGGAAAAATTGAAAAGAATTGAGGGGGAGAAGATGGAATTGGAGTTGCATGTTGCCGATGTCGTCGATGATCACAAGATTAAGATGGAGAAAATGCGCTTGAAGATTAGAAAGATTAAAAAATATGCCATTCATAGTGAGGCTTGGTATCATTATGCTGTTGGATAAAATTGTTACCTTAGTTGCGATCTTGATCGCATTTGTTGTTGCATTTAAATTCTTTAGCTAGAGAGTTATTTGTTTGTTGCATTAAAGTGTTGTATGATCTTTATGTATGAACTTTATGTATTGTATTAATTTGGTGTTTTCGGTGCTGTGTATTGAAGATGAGCCGGCAATGGATGTACGATGACCGATGCTGTCCCGAGTTCATTAATGACGTGCGTACTTTTCTACTTGCGGCTGAGGCAAACAAGCGGGCAGATGGTTTTATGCCTTGTCCATGTGCTGGCTGTATGAATGGTCACAATTACTCTACGTCAAGAACCATTCACGTCCACCTGTTTGAGTCCGGTTTCATGCCCCACTATAATGTTTGGACCAAGCATGGAGAAAGAGGGGTTATGATGGAAGACAATGAAGAAGAAGAGGACGACGACAGCTATCCTAGCCATGGGTTCCCTGAATACGATGATACAACAATGAGGGAAGAAGCTGAGCCGGTAATGCGGGAAGAAGCTGAGCCGGCAATGCGGGAAGAAGCTGAAGAAGAGGCATCAGATGAGCCCGTTGATGATCTAGGTTGGGCCATTGCCGATGCAAAGAGAAACTGCGCAAGTGATTTGGAGAAGAAGAAGTTGCAGCGCATGTTAGAGGATCACAAAAAGTTGTTGTACCCGAATTGCGTAGGTGACAAGAAAAAGCTGGGCACCACACTGGAATTGCTACAATGGAAGGCAGAGAATGGTGTATCTGACAAGGGATTTGGAAAGTTGCTGGTAATGATAAAGAATATGCTTCCAAAGGACAACGAATTGCCCGAGAGTACGTACGAAGCAAAGAAGGCTGTCTGCCCTCTAGGGCTAGAGGTGCAGAAGATACATGCATGCCCTAATGATTGCATCCTCTACCGCGGTGAGTACAAGGATTTGAACGCTTGCCCAGTATGCGGTGCATTGCGCTATAAGATCAGCCGCGATGACCCTGGTGATGTCGAGGGCGAGTGCCCCAGGAAGAAGATTCCTGCCAAGGTGATGTGGTATGCTCCTATAATACGACGGTTGAAATGTTTGTTCCAAAACAAAGAGCATGCCAAGGCGATGCGATGGCACATAGAAGACCGTAAGAAAGATGGAAAGTTGAGAGTACCCGCTGACGGGTCGTAGTGGAGAAAAATCGAAAGAAAGTATGGGAAGGAGTTTACAGATGACGCAAGGAACGTATGGTTTGGTCTAAGCGCAGATGGCATTAATCCTTTTGGGGAGCAGAGCAGCAACCATAGCACCTGGCCTGTGACTCTATGTTTGTATAACCTTCCTCCTTGGTTGTGCATGAAGCGGAAGTTCATTATGATGCCAGTGCTCATCCAAGGCCCTATGCAACCCGACAACGACATTGATGTGTACCTAAGGCCATTAGTTGAAGAACTCTTACAACTGTGGAATGGAACAGGTGTACGTGCGTGGGATGAGCACATGGGGGGAAGAACTTGACCTAAAGGCGTTGCTGTTCGTGACCATCAATGATTGGCCTGCTCTCAGTAACCTTTCGGGACAGACAAACAAGGGATACCTCGCATGCACGCACTGTTTGGACGATATCGACAGTATATATATGGCTAATTGTAAGAAGAATGTGTACCTAGGACATCGTCGATTTCTTCCGAGCAGGCATCCCGTAAGAAAGAAAGGCAATCATTTCAAAGGTGAGGCGGATCACCGGACGAAGCCTCGCCACCATACTGGTGCTGATGTACATGATATGGTCAAGGATTTGAAGGTGGTCTTTGGAAAGGGTCCTGGTGGACAACCTGTTCCGAATGACGCTGACGGATGCGCACCCATGTGGAAGAAGAAATATATATTTTGGGACCTGCCCTATTGGAAAGACCTAGAGGTCCGCTCCGCAATCGACGTGATGCACGTGACAAAGAATCTTTGTGTGACCTTGCTTGGCTTCTTGGGCGTGTATGGGAAGACAAAAGATACACCTGAGGCACGGGAGGACCAGCAACGTATGCACGGAAAAGACGGCATACATCAGGGTCATGCAAGCTACGCTCTTACCAAAGAAGAGAAGGAAATCTTCTTTGAATGCCTGCTCAGTATTAAGGTACCGTCTGGCTTCTCGTCGAATATAAAGGGAATAATAAACATGGCAGAGAAAAAGTTCTAGAACCTAAAGTTTCATGACTGCCACGTGATTATGACGCAACTGCTTCCGATTGCATTGAGGGGGCTTCTACCGGAAAACTTTCGATTAGCCATTGTGAAGCTATGTGCATTCCTCAATGCAATCTCTCAGAAGGTAATCGATCCAAAAATCATACCAAGGTTAGAGAATGATTTGGTGCAATGTCTTGTCAGTTTCGAGTTGGTGTTCCTACCATCCTTCTTCAACATCATGACGCACATCCTAGTTCACCTATGTGAAGAGATTAACGTTTTGTGTCCTGTATTTCTACACAATATGTTCCCCTTTGAGAGGTTCATGGGAGTCTTAAAGAAATATGTTCATAACCGTGCTAGGCCAGAAGGAAGCATCTCCAAGGGCCATGAAAATGAGGAGGTCATTGAGTTTTGTATTGACATTATTCCTGACCTTAAGTCGATTGGTGTTCCTGAATCGCGGCATAAGGGTAGACTGGATGGAAAAGGCACGCTAGGAGGGGAACAAATAATATGTATGGACGGACATTCTCTCACTGAAGCACACTACACAGTTCTACAGAATTCCGCCTTGGTGGCTCCGTATATGGATGAACACAATAATTTGCTATGCTCCAAACACCCGGAGTGGTCTGATGACTGGATTACACGTGAACAAACCAGGAGTTTCGCCAGCTGGTTGCAGACACGTACCATGCATGACGCCTCTATTGAACATGACATGTACTTGCTGTCCCAGTTACCATCTTCGAATATGATGACTTTCAAAGGGTACGAGATAAATGGTAATACATTTTACACGATCACCCAAGATAAGAAGAGCACCAACCAAAACAATGGTGTCCGCTTTGATGCAGAAACCAAGACGGGAAAGGAAACATATTATGGTTATATACAGGACATATGGGAACTTGACTATCGACGTGGTTTGAAGGTCCCTTTGTTTCGGTGTAAATGGGTCAATATGACACGAGGCGGGGTAACGGAAGACCTGCATACAGAATGACAACAGTGGATCTCAACAATCTTGCGTATGCAGATGAACCATTCGTCCTAGCCAATGATGTGGCACAGGTTTTCTATGTGAAGGACATGTCTACCAAGACGAGAAAAATAAAAGATAAGGAAGCGAATGCATTGTACGATGAGCCAAAGCGGCACATAGTTCTTTCTGGGAAGAGAAACATCGTGGGAGTGGATGACAAGACAGACATGTCAGGAGATTATGGAAAGTTTGATGAAATTGCTCCATTCATAGTGAATATTGACCCGAGCATCCAGTTAAATGATGAAGATTTTCCATGGCTACGGCACAAAGGGACACACGCGAAGAAAAAGTTTCACACCCAAAGATCTGGGATGTGATCGGCTTCACTATCATCACTTTCTTCTGTGTTTCACACCCAGGAGGGAATCTCTGTAATAGTTAGGGTAGCTAGTTATGTGTTTTGGCATTTGAAACGCGAAGAAATTTTATGTGCAAGCAAATTCTTTCATGCATTTACTGATTTTTTCAGCTAAATGACCCTGAAATTGAAAAGCATTTCAAATGAACTCAGAAAAGGTTGAAAGTTGGCATGGTATCATAATTTCACCCACATAGCATGTGCAAAAAAGTAGAGAGGGTTACCGCAAAAACTGGATGCACTTCATGTACAAAATGGACAATCTCTTTCGAAGTATCAGGGTTTCGGACGAAAACTCATCCGTTACAAAGGCATTTCATTTTTTAAATAACCTAAGCATTACCAAATTGAATATAATGATAAAACACACTAATATTAAACATAAGAAAAAAGAATCACTGAAAAATCTATTTTCAAAGTTAAGTTATTCACAAACTAGTGATTCACACAAATTTCAAATAATTCAAAATTTAAACTATTCAAATTTGTAAACTACTGGTACTAACAGAAAGTTTGTAATTTTTTGTACCTAAAGCAAAAATATTCACAAACAAACTCTAAATAGAGCAAAAAACAACTCTAAAATAAATAAAACAAAAATAAATAAAGCAAAAAAAAGAAAAAATATGCCCACCTACTGGGCCACAGCGGCCTGCATACGACTAGAAACCCAAATTCTAGTTGGGCCAGGATACAGGCCCGCTAGCCCAGTAGGCCCAACAGGGCATCGCAGAAGAGGTAGGCCCAGAAGGCCTACTTAAGAGAGGAGCTCGAGACAGCAGCGACGGCGGGGCTTATAAGCAGGTGCGAGTGCCCCTCGGCTAGCGAGGTGGGACTAAACTTTTGCGCCCCTCGCCTGGCAGCGCATACCCTTTAGTACCGGGTCATGGCTCCAACCGGTACTAACGGGGGGTCTTTAGTACCGGTTGGAGCCACCACCCGGTACTAAAGGGGTGCCGTTCCTGCCGCTTGGCCTGGCTAAAACAGACCTTTAGTACCGGTTGGTGGCTCCACCCAGTACTAAAGGTTGTTCTATATAAGAAAACACTTCAGAAAAAATTGTCAGTTTCTCATCTCTCTCTGCTTCTTTCTCCTCTACCCCGTCGCCGCCGCCCCTCGTCGCCGCCCCCGTCGCCGTCCGTCGCCATCCCCGTCGCCGTCCGTCACCGTCGCTGTCCCCGTCCCCGTCCCCGTCGCCGCGCCGCGCCCCGTCCTCCCGTCGTCCCCGCCCGGCCTGTCCCCGTCCCCGTCGTCGCCGCCCCGTCCCTGTCGTCGCCGCCCCGTCTCCGTCCCCGTCCCTGTCCCCGTCGCCGCCCACCGTCGTCGCGCCTCGCCGGTGAGCTGTGCCTCGGCCGCCAACCACACACACACACACATTGTTATAGAATTGTTAGCAATCTTTCTGTTTTTTAGTTATAATATTATTAGAAATGTTATTTTTAGTTATAGAAATGTTAGTTATATAGAAATGTTAGTTATATAGAAATGTTAGTTATATAGAAATATTAGAGATGTTAGTTATATAGAAATGTTTTTTAGTTACAGAAATATTAGAAATGTTAGTTTTAGTTATAGAAATATTAAAAATGTTAGTTTTAGTTATAAAATTTAGAATGTGCATATATGAAATCACAATCCATCATTTAAAAAATGTTACTTTACTTTTGCGGTATATAGTATTTGTTGTCGACGATGCCCGGCCCGCATCCTCGCCGTCGACCCGTTCGCGACGACGTCCTACTTCAGAGGACCCATGTCCGGGACTGGGCTCCGCCGGGCTGGCACTGGGAGGTGCTACCTTCAGGGGCGCGACGCTTGGTGAGGAACCCGGCCCGGGTCCTGTCGTCAACCCTCATCTCCTTTGGTGGCGTTCGCGTGGGCCACTTTCGGTGCGGAGGGAGCCGGCCCCGCCGGAGGTGGTACGTCGCTGTGTCAGGGGGGAGGACGAGCATGTCCATCGCTACATGGCTGCTATGGACGTCAGGTTCTCCAATACCTGGCATGTTCTTTTGGGAGATCACTCGAGCTATGATCCAGTGATGGTTCTTTCTCTTTGGGTGTCCACTGCCCGCACCTCAGGAACCGCGAGTGGCCTAGATTACTCTATAGTATTCGATCTTTATTAGCTTGCTAGCTAGCTAGCTAGTGATGTATTCAATATTATATCTATTATTCGAGACGATGTATTCGAGATTATATCTATTATTCGAGACGATGTATTCGAGATTATATCTATTATTCAAGACGACGTATTCGAGATTATATTCGATGATGCTTATTATGTACTATGATTGATTTAGTTTTTCCTTATTAATTGATTGCATCCATGCATTGTAATTTGAATATATTTCTTTTGGATTAGTTAAACAAAACCTATGGCGGACAATACCGGCAGAGAGGGAGAAGAGGCCCTGTTCAATATCATACGCAATCCTCGCAGGCCAGATGATGATTAGAATGAAGAAGATTATGACGGCTTCAAATATCTAAACAACACCGGGGAGGGTGATATGATATTCGATCGCGATGACCGAATTGATGAAGTCATGAACTATGAACATGACGAAGAAAATGTTGATCTTGAAACAACAAAGACCGGCGAGGTATATATATTTATATAAGCAGGCATCTGGTGATCATCACATGTTTTAAATGACTTGAAGATATATTAACGAATCGATCTTTCTTCTTTTAGCCATCCGGATCGAGCAAATCTTCAGGCAACAGGAAACGTGGCCCAAACAAAAAGTTGAAGGAGGGCGTAAAGTACAATATCGAGGCCATCAGACCTAATGGCGAACCATTAGCGCCTAAGAAGATTGCGGACAAGTTCATGCGTCAGTGCGGAGTTCTTGTGAAGGACCAACTCCCGATCTCCCTTCAAGAATGGAGAGAGCCAGCAAAGCCACGTCCAGGAGTTACTTTTGTCGACGACAGACAAAAACTTCTGCTTTGGGAAACGCTCATGGAACATTTCACCCTACCAGATCATTTCACAGATGCAGATGTGGAGAAAGTCAAGGACGCTGCTCTTAGGAAGATGGCGGTTGCATTCAAGAACCACAAGATTCGTGAATGGGCTAAGTACGTCAACGGAGGAAGGAAGACTCCAGTATTCGAGGGAACACTAGAGAAGCAAAGTGCTCATTGGGACGATTTCGTGAAATTCAAGGATTCGGAATTATCTAAGGAACGGTCGGGAATAAACAACGCCAATGCTGCAAAAAAAAGGATAAGTTCCATAAGCTGGTGCCAGGTGGCTATGCGGTGGGAATGCCTAAGTGGGATAAGTCTGAGAAAGAGATGCTGGATGCAGGTGTCACTCCAGAAACATTGAGCTGGCCCCCAGGTGCAAGACTTGGTTCTATGCGCATGGGGGGAGTTGGACCCGAAGACAGACAAAGTTTCGAAGAAGGCATGTCTGGACGGAGCCGAAGATAAGCTACTTGTTGCAATATAAGAGGCTCGATCGGGGTTGTTCGAGCCCAACAGAGAGAATGACGAGCTTACGCGTGCCCTGGGAAATCCTGAACACCCGGGAAGAACACGAGGCATGGGCGCTATTCTGTGGTATGAGGGGTTTTCGGACTGGAACGCCGACTACAGAACCCGTGCGAGAAAGAAGATTGCGGAGGAGAAGAAGAGGAAGATGGAGGAGGAGCAGAGGAAGCTAGACTATGAACACCTTCAAGGCCTAGAATCAGCGCACGCGGACTTGGCAGTCAAATTCCAGCGGCAGCAGGAGCAGATCGACTCACTTAGCCAGCAAAGGGGGTCTCAGCAGCTAGCGGATGATCCACCATTGGATAGCACCGTCCCATCCATGCCGAGAAGCAGCGTGGCTTCCGCCCCGGGCGACGCATTGCTGGATAGCTACCCAGTGGATGACATCATGGAGAACACTAACTGCGAGCTACACTTCAAAATGAAGAACATATCCATGAAGGTGGCGGACGCCCTTGCTTTTACAAATCCCCCCGAGGCAACCTTCCATTGCAACCCGATTCCAGCGGGCTATGCTTGTGTCTTGGTTGATGAGGTGGTGGACCAATATTCAGGGCTAGAGCTTGACATTCCTGGAGGTGACAATGAGCACACACTAGGAGAGGCCAACCATCGTATCATCCTATGGAGAAAGGATTGCATCATCTTTCGAAGGCCACCGACATCGCGTCATCCGACTCCTCGTCGCAATCCACCACCGAGTCAGCAGATTCCCGCTCCTCCAAGTCCACCAACGCGTCAGGCCACTCCTCCTCCATGTCCGGCACAGCTACAGGCCACTCCTCCTCCTCCAAGTTCGGCAAAGCGTCAGGCCACTCCTCCTCCAAGTCCGGCACAACTTCAGGCCACTCCTCCTCCAAGTACGGCACAGCTTCAGGCCACTCCTCCTCCTCCAACTCAGCCACGTCAGCCGTCTTCGTCGCCTCAGCAATCACGGAAGAGAGCCGCCTCAGCTATGGTGCGTAGCGGTACAAGTCGAGGTAGTACTGGAGGTACAGGCGGAGGCAAGAGATTTCAATATGGTCCAAGCCTCGCGCCTCTTCCGCAGAGGCCTTACGACAAGTCAGAGGAGGAAAACGTAGCCATATCAAAGGCCGAGGTGAAAGCCCATTTTGCACCGAAACCGCCACCGCCGCCAAGGGAGAAAGTGCCTGTGGAAAAGATTGACCACTTCATTCGTATGGCTAGAGCACCAGCTCCCAAGCCTGTAGACACAGACTATGAGCGCCACATCAAGAAGTTAAATTGAGCACGTCTACAGAAAGAGGCGAGCTCGAGCTTGAGCAAATCAGCTGGCAAAAGGAGCGGTAAAATCGTTCCCCAGCTGGGAGAACAGGCGGCACAATCAATCCCCCCGCTTGTTGTGCCAACAACACATGAGAGTAGGCGCGCCCAATATTATTGTGGGCAAACCGTTAACGTTCCCGGGGTGGGCGATGTGGTAATAACCGAGGAGCATATTACGCAGGCTGAATCGATCGGGATCACTGTTGGACAACTCCTCGATATCGAGCCCATGTCTCCGACTGGAGAGGAGGAAATAAAACAGAAATATGCCCGGGGCCAACCTTTGGTCGAGCCAGAGGAGGTCCATAAGCTCCCAATGAGAATGTATGAATTGCATCAATGGTACATGGACATTAATTCACACACACACACACACACACACACATATATATATATATATATATATGAATTGCATCAATGGTATATATGTGTGAACTAATTAATGGTGATTGTGAGAAATTCGATGATATATATTTATATATATTATGATCGGTTCTACTAGAAATTCTATTTATATATATGCATAACGTGTACAATATGTAGTATCGTAAAATACTAGCAAACAAAAAATAATTAAATGGAAAACACAAAATTAAATGAAAAAGAAATCATAAACCCACCCCCCCAACCTTTTAATACCAGTTGGTGACACCAACCGGTACTAAAGGGCTCCCTGCCCCCGAAGCTGGCTCGTGCCACATGGTTGCCCTTTAGCACCGGTTCGTGTTGAACCCATACTAAAGGGGGGGGGGCCTTTAGTGCCTACATTTTAGCGCCGGTTACCAAACCGGCACTAAAGGGCCTTACGAACCGGTGCTATTGCCCGGTTCTGCACTAGTGTGGGGTCTCAAGAACGAAGGTCAATATCTACCCTTCGATGTTGTCACCAATGTGCTCAAGGGCATGCATGTGATTGTTACTAGCAAATGATATTTGGATCTATGCTATTCTCTTGCTTAATTTGTAAGGTCGAATACTTCTCCATCTTCAGCAATACAACACATCCTAACCATCGCGTTCTAGCTAGTTTATGTTTTGTTGGATGATGATACTTTGTTTCCTTCAATTATCAATAAAAGTAATGCAACATAATGCAATGGCTCGTTTGGACGGAAAAGAAAAAATGCCTACCACTTTTGAGTGGTTGTGCAAGCCAGCTGCATTCGATGAGAGGAGACGTCCCCATCGACGACGAGGTGCCTACGGTGACTTCGTAAATTTCAAGATGATATGCTGACTCTGTCTTTCGGAGGTGCTCATAGGGGTAGGGTGTGCATGTGTGCATTCATAGAGGTGAGTGTATGCGTGTGTATATGAGCACTTGCGTCTGTACTGTGTTAAAAAAAGTATCGGTCGTGTTATTATAAATGCTCTGGCTAATCCTGTTGATGGAGAAGCAAAAACTATAGCTTTGGATTCTCGCTTAATCTGATCTCCTTCTTAAAGTATGATTTTCAGGCGTTTTGTATATGAACCTCTTCAAATAGGGTAATTGCTATCAATTTGGAGTTATGAATCTAAGATTTCAATATATATTACACGCATACAAAACAAATCCAAAATAGTGAAAAAATGATATTTCGTACTTTTCTTATTTCATATCTTCAAGGCAAATCGACCCAATTCAGTCCCTGGTGAAGTTATGAAACTTTTTTTCTAATATAAAAAATAAAGAACCCCTGCAAAAAAAAGAACTCTATTACTGAACTATAGAGATGAATTTTTTTGCTTTCTCGGAAACAAGTGAGTCATTCACAACCACCGATGAATGATTCCTTGAAGAGTTAAGGATTAGTAGTTCTTTTACAACATCAATTTCAAAAAAGAATGGATTTGATTTTATACATACGGAAGGAAGGTAATCAAAAAAGAGAGAAGGCGAGTTCTTTTTTTATCACTTAGGAGCCATGCGAGATGAAAGTCACATGCACGGTTTTGCATCACAGAAAGAAGCGGGGATCCTCTTTTCGACTCTACCCCCACTCCAGTAATATATAATGGTGTTTCGGTATTTACCTTTGTCGTAGGAGACAAATTCTGCACCTATTTTATATTTACTATTGCACTTCTCCTATTTTTCACAGTCACTCGGTCTTGTTGTGGTCTTGAATCTAGAAGATTTGTATCCTCAGTATTGCCTTTTATGGATTTGTTTTCATTGTTATACATAATTCTTTGCCTCTATAATGCATTGTATTCTCTAGAGTTATATTAGTACCTAAAATAATTACAATTAATTTATTAATGTTTAATTGAGTACTTCAATTTTATCCTTGCATGGTTGTTGCAATACTTTTATTTATTCCTCAAGCTTCTGTTTTGAGGAGCACAAACATTCAACATGCAGTATAGCACGATAGGGCGTTTGCTCCAGAAGGATTATCGTTGTCTGTTCTATCTAAGTTGCTTGCTCCTATCACATATGTAAATCTAATGCTTCACGCCTGTGCTATTTACTGTTCTAGTGTTGTGTCCCTTTTGAGAAAAGTTGTGGAAACCATGATATGGTTCATGTGCTCGTACCTTAGTAGCCTGACCTTCGAAAAATCATATTGTCTTTTGGTTATGTTTTTCCAATTATAAATTATATTTGATGGTGCATCTCCTTTCAAGATCTATACCCCAACCAAAGTTCGCAGATTGCCTCCCTCGATGCTCCTTCTCTCACCAAGACGTTTACGATGCCATTTCGTATGTGAATACACTCGCTAACCCTGGCTCCGATGGTTTGTGTCGCGGTATTTTCTCGACAATACTCATATGGCGTAGTGCATGTGTTAGGACTGAGAATATATTTACTAGAGGTGGGGTGAATAGGAGTGAGGGAGTCCTGGATTAGGGGGTCTCCGGACAGCCGGACTGTTGGACTATGAAGATACAAGATTGAAGACTTCGTCCGGTGTCCGGATGGGACTTTCCTTGGCGTGGAAGGCAAGCTTGGCAATACGGATATGTAGATCTCCTCCCTTGTAACCGACTCTGTGTAACCCTAGCCCCCTCCGGTGTCTATATAAACCGGAGGGTTTAGTCCGTAGGACAACATACAATCATACCATAGGCTAGCTTCTAGGGTTTAGCCTCTACGATCTCGTGGTAGATCAACTCTTGTAATACTCATTCATCAAGATCGATCAAGCAGGATGTAGGGCATTACCTCCATCGAGAGGGCCCGAACCTGGGTAAACATCGTGTCCCCTGCCTCCTGTTACCATCCGCCTTAGACGCACAGTTCGGGACCCCCTACCCAAGATCCGCCGGTTTTGACAGCGACATTGGTACTTTCATTGAGAGTTCCACTGTGCTGTCACCATAAGGCTCGATGGCCCCTTCGATCATCGGTAATGATGTGGTCCAGGGTGAGGTTTTTCTCCCCGGACAGATCTTCGTATTCGGCGGCTTCGCACTGCGGGCCAATTCGCTTGGCCATATGGAGCAGATCGAGAGCTATGCCCCCGGCCATCAGGTCAGGTTCGGAAACTTAAACTACACTGCCGACATCCATGGAGACTTGATCTTCGACGGATTCGAGCCCATGTCAGGTGCGCCGCACAATCACGATGAGCATGATGTAACTCTGTCGTCGGACAGTGTTCAGGAGATCGCATCTGCAACTGCTCCGGCCTTCAATCCAGAGCAGATTACGCCATCCGACAACGGAGGGGTAGACCCCGCCGTGGAGGCCGCACTCTTAGTGGCGATGGAGCCGGATACTGACTTCACCCCTTACGAGAGCCGTGTTGCCGAACCACTGGATTCGTCTCTGGCCACGGACTCCGAGCCGCCTGCATCCATGCCTATCGAATCTGATTGGGCGCCGATCATGGAGTTCACCTCCGCGGATATCTTTCAGCACTCGCCTTTCGGCGATGTGCTAAATTCATTAAAGTCTCTCTCCTTGTCAGGGGAACCTTGGCCGAACTATGTCCGGCTAGAATGGGATGCTGACGACGAAGAAATTCGCTGCCCACCCACCACCCACTTAGTAGCCTCTATCGACGATTTAACCAACATGCTCGATTTCGACTCCGCAAACATCGACGGCATGGACGACGATGCAGGAGAGGAAAAGGAACTAGTGCCCGCAGGACACTAGACAGCCTCTTCATCACATGACATATACATGGTGGATACACCGAAAGAAAACAATGACGAGGAACGGGAGGAGACAGCGGAGGATGACCCCTCCAAGAAGCAAACAAAGCGTCGGCGTAGGCGCCGCTCCAAATCCCGCCTCGGCAAAAACAGCGATAACAGCGCAAGAGAAAATGACACTCCAGTCGACTCCAGAGGAAACAACGACCACATTGCCCCGGCGACAGAGCACGATGAAGCTGCAAATGGCGAACACAGTACGGATCCGACGTCCAAACACGGCGACGCCGAGGATAAACCTCATCAAACCCCCTCTGGGGAAGAAAACAGTCCGGACGAAGATGCACACATCATCCCGGAAATGCACTTGGAGCAAGAGAACCTCCATAGAAGGCTTATTGCCACAGCGAGGAGTCTGAAGAAGCAGAAGCAAAGGCTTAAGGCCGAACAAAATACGCTCAAAAACAGGTGGAACAAAGTGCTCGACAACAAAGAAAAGTATGGTGGAGGTTACCACACAAAGAGCTATCCAAAGCGTAAGCTTTTACCCGAATTCGACGACGAGGCCTTAGACCCCATACAGCCGAAAAATAAAACGGCCAACCGGCCGGATCAACCACCTTGTGACCGCGATAGAGCGGCTAACAAGGTCGCACATAAGTCAACACACGACCTACGTGAGGACTTGGGCCAAAAATCTAGTATGACCAGATCCATCTAAGGATCTAGGAAGCGTGCTCCGGCACAAAATCAAAACCGACTACTACAGCAGTCCGAACACCATGATACATCCAAATACAGGGGTGCCGCACACCCCCTATGTCTCACCGATGAGATGCTGGACCACGAATTCCTGAAAGGATTCAAATCAGTGCACATAGAGGCATACGACGGGACCACAGACCCTGGGGTCTGGATTGAGGACTTTATCCTCCACATCCATATGGCTCGTGGAGATGATCTCCATGCCATCAAGTACTTGCCCCTCAAGCTTAAAGGACCAGCTCGCACTGGCTGAAAAGCCTCCCCGAAAACTCAATTGGAAGTTGGGAGGAGCTCGAGGACGCTTTTCGGGCTAATTTTCAAGGGACCTATGTCCGACCTCCGGATGCAGACGATTTAAGTCATATAATTCAATAGCCTGGAGAGTCAGCCCGAAAGCTTTGGAACAGGTTTCTCACTAAGAAGAACCAAATCGTCGACTGTCCGGACGTCGAAGCCTTAGCAGCTTTCAAGCACAGCGTCCGAGACGAATGGCTCGCCAGACACCTCAGCCAAGAAAAACTGAGAACAATGGCAGCCCTGACAAGCCTCATCACCCGCTTTTGTGTGGGTGAAGATAGCTGGTTAGCCCGCAGCAGCACCAGCGACCCAAGCACAACCGAAGTCAGGGATGGCAATGGAAAACCACGACGCAGTAAAAACAAGCGTCAAAATAAAGAAGACAGCCCAGATAATATGGCGCTCAATGCTGGATTCAGGGGCTCTCGACCAGGTCAGCGGAAAAAGCCTTTCAAAGGCAGCAGAGATGGACCATCTAGCCTAAACAAGATTCTCGACAAACTATGTCAGATTCATGGCACCCCCGACAAACCTGCAAATCACACCCACAGAGAATGCTGGGTCTTCAAGCAGGTCGGTAAACTAAACGCCGAACACAAGGGGGGGAGACACCAAGCGAAGACGAGGACGAACCTCGCCAACAAAGCACTGGAGGATAGAAAAAATTCCCTCCAGAGGTTAAAATAGTAAACATGATCCATGTGACGAAGAGGAGAAACAAACATGCACTCCGAGACATACGCGCCATAGAGCCCGTCACCCCTAAGTTCAACCCCTGGTTGACCTGCCCGATCACTATTGATCGCGGGGATCACGTGACAAGCATCCGGCATGATGGATTCGCTGCCTTCGTGTTAGACCCAATAATAAATGGATACCACCTCACACGAGTCCTTATGGACGGAGGCAGTGGTCTAAATCTGATATATCAGGACACGGTCCGCAAAATGGGGATAGACCCGACAAAAATAAGCCACAGTAATACTACCTTCAAGGGAGTAATACCAGGCCCAGAGGCCCGCTGTACGGGCTCTCTATTACTAGAGGTTGTATTCGGTTCTCCCGACAACTTCCGAAGTGAAAAGTTAACTTTCTACATCGCTCCATTCCGAAGTGGCTATCAAGCACTACTCGGAAGAGCGGCTTTCGCTCTTTTTAATGCAGTACCGCATTACGCTTCTCTCAAGCTTAAGATGCCCGGTCCACGTGGCACCATCACAGTTAGTGGAAATATTGAGATGTGCGGCGGCCTTAACAGCTGAGCACTAGACGGCCTCACCAACCAGAATAAATGATAGGTCGTCAAGACCACAGACACGGTTAGACGAGTGTGGCGCATCACTACATGAGATTGGTTTGATGGTCAAACCCTCATCGATGGTACGAGGGGCTTCCCGCGTGTAATCAGGGCTAGTTCGGCTCAACTTGACTTATGTTGAATTTCAAATGGTCTATTCATAATAACCAATTTTCTGGCACGACAACTTTCACCTAAGTTCTTCTCTTTTACAGATGACAATCATGCTACACCCGTCCAGGACACGGCACAACGGAGACACAGGCGCAGATGTGCAGCATGGACCCGCTCAATGGTTTCTTTTCAGATTAAGACCATGCGTAAACCTTTTTTTTACTGTCTCTTGTTGTTCACATCCTCCGGATACTCAATACAACCGAGAAGGATGCTGACGTTATTGGCATGTGGCCACGTCAAGATATTGCACGTACCTGGACACTTGGGGTTCATTATTAAGGGCATTGTTCAGCCCGACATATATTATAAAGACCAAATACCTTAGGGAGTGTTCGGCGTCGCGAGTTTGGCCTTATATGCATCAGCTCCGAATCATGTCTTTGGTCAAATGTTGGGTTTGCCCGCTCCCGTGTTTTGCTACCTTACTTTCTGCTCTATCGGCTAAGGCGGCACCAGGAGAACTACTGCGATTGTGCCCTAGTTCATCCGGATGAGCACCTCAGTAGAGAAAGCCGAAAACTGACTGTCATGATAAAGCGCGAGACTGGTCCATCACTCGATGACTTAGCGGAATCTTTGGGATTCCTCCACATTAACGAAGGGCCGTTTCCCGGTCATGTACGTACGCGCCCCGTATTCGGACGAACGCGGAAGTACCTGGGGCTATATAGTAGTCCCACCGTCAAACTCCTATGGCTAAGTGAAAGTGTTAAAGCAATATAGTCCGATTGCCTCGTTCGCTGCGCTACCACCTCCTTCATGGACCAAGATGTTGGATCAAGTGTGAATACGCATTTCTTGCGAACACCCCCGCATTATATGCATGGGGGATGAAGCCGACGACTGCAATCTTTCAGGTTATATACATATATACATAAACGGCCGCACATGAGGCATCATAATACTTTCAGGCAAAATTATAAACACGGCCTTTATAAATCAAATAAAACATTGTTTTTACAATGGGAATACATGTCACTAGAACATAATATTCTTCGAGCACTGAGCCTCTATCGAACGAGCACCTTCAAGGACTTCTTCAAAGTAGTGCTCGGCAGCTACTCGGCCTACGGCCGAACCCTGTGTTGCAATAGTGGTGGCCTCCATCTCTGCCCAGTATGTCTTGACACAGGCAAGCGTCATCCGCGCACCCTCTATGCACGCAGACCTCTTCATAGCGTCGATGTGCGGTACAGCATCAAGGAATTGTTGCACTAAACTAAATAACTATTCGGCCTTGGCCCTTCCGGCCACAGATGATCCACAACAGACCTCATGGAAAGTCCGGACAACCTATGGAGCTCGGCCTGCTCGGCCATTCGCTCATTCAATAGCAGCGGACGCACTGGAGCATGGACTGTGACCAAAACAACTTTTCCACTTCACGATCTTTTTGATCCTTGAAGTACTCGGCCGCAGCAGCAGCACGTGCTGCCAAATCCACGTATGTGTCTACAGAACTCCATAGTTGATCAAGAGGGGCATACTCCGGATCATCGAACTTCGTCCGCAACAAAAAGGGCTTCCCAGCTGCGATATCTCCAGCTTGACGCAGCTCCTCCTTCGCCGCTCTGATTTTGGAGCGGGCTTCCTTGGGTTCTACCATGGCCTTCTCCAGGTCCGTCGCCGTTGCTCGGCTTTCTTTTTCAAGAAGCTAGTATCGGTCGGCGGCATCTTTCAACTCAACGGCCATCTTGGCTATTCTTTCCTTGCTTTGGCAATGCGCAGCCTTTTCGGCCCTCAGCCCTTCGACCGCCTTTAGACCGGGCGCATTGCTATTCCTGGCTTGTCCCTTGGCTCGGGCAAGTTACGCCCGAAGGGTCTCCATAGCGGCAGCTCCATCTGCAGTCAAAAACATATTAAAGATACTGGCATGATGCTCCTCTTACTATGTGTTGATCACCGGAGAAATCACATACCCTGTGCCTCGTCGAGCCGCTTGTTCACAAGCACGATGTCAGCGTCTGCCGCATCAAATTGCCGCTTCAGCCCGGCAAACTCATCAGTCCAGCTAGCCACCGGACCTTCAGCCACCTGCACATGAAGGCGGTCTGATTATTACCCGGGACTATGATCCTCTGTTTGCCGCCATTCCCGACGGCAACCAGAGTCTCAGGGGCTACTATCGGCATAGGGCACACCTAACGTGTGCGGTACTGTCAAAAACATACACTATTTCACATACCTCAAAGCCTTTCAGCAGACTCATAAAAGCTTCATGCAACCCGCTTTCGGTGGATGAAATCCTTTCAATCATCGTACCCATTAGCGTACGATGCGCTTCTGAGATGGCCGCTTGCTCCAGAAGATCCTTCAGTGCGTCCAACTGCACACTGTACGGTTCCGGACTCTTTCTATTGCTCTCTTTTGGAGCCGAATACTGGGGACTTCGGGTGGCCAAAGGATTACCCACTGGCCTTGGCGGATCAGGAGAAACCCTCCGCGGCGACACTTCAGGGTCGCCCGCCTCATGAGGCGGGGTGGCAGGGGGAGGTGTTTCACTCTCCATCATCTCCGGAAGAAGATCCCCCGAAGACGAACTCTGTCGAGAAGGGCTACGATCCGAACTGCAAGATATATGTTGCGGTTATTATCTTCAGAAGTAATGTAAGATATTTTTACTATTAAGTACTTTTTATTTACTTACAACTCGGTAGAGGGCTGATCCCCTTGCGGGAACTGTGCGGCAAGAGTACCCTCCGAGGCAGGACCCTCTGGCGGACATTTCTTCCCCTGTTTAGAAACCTTTGTTTCTGGGTTTTCCGAGGTGGTCCTCTTCCTTCCTTGGGGAGAGGGAATTTCAGATTCTTCTCCCTGGCTATCCTCCTTTGCGGAGGCGCTAACTCCCCCAGTTTGGATGAATAGTGAGTGAGGCCCGCTTTCAGCCTCTTTATTCCCCCCCTTTATCTTCCTTTGAGGCCGCCTGATAAGGCGCCGGCTCGAGCATTCTGTCTAGTACTGGATTGGCCAAACCTTCGGGCAGGGGGGCCGAACACCTGATCATCTTCGCCTTTGTTATCCAGTCGTGGTCAAAGAGCGACTTTTCATAATGATGTTATGATAAATAGAAAGATAGCGTGTTCGGCCATGGGATTACTTACTTGGGTATCGGGGCGATTACAGCTTAGACCCGCATCCTCGGTGGTGTCCGGACACTCTATTTGGGGTCTGAAAAACAATTTGTACATCTCTTCGAGCGTCAAGCCGAGGAAGTGCTGAATAGTTCGCGATCCTTCCGGGTTGAATTCCCACATACGGAGGGGTCGACGTTTGCAAGGCTGGACTCGACGAACTAGCATGACTTGCATTACCATGACCAGGCTGACATCTCTCTCAAGGATATCTCAGATGCGACTCTACAATATCGGCACATCATTTACTAGACCCCAGTTCAACCCCTTGCTGATCCATGACGTCAGTTGTGGTCGGGGGCCCGAGTGAAAGGCAGGGGCGGCTACCCACTTGGCACTTCGGGGAGCTGTGATATAAAACCACTCTTGCTGCCACAAACTGGACACCTCTGGGAAGGAACCCTCTAGCCATGGAACATCAGCGCCTTTTCTTATTACGGCACCTCTGCACTCTGTGTGTCGCTCCTCGATCATCTTCGGCTTCACATTAAAAGTCTTGAGCCATAGGCTGAAGTGTGGGGTAGTGTTGGGGAACGTAGCAATAATTCAAAATTTTCCTACGTGTCACCAGGATCAATCTATGGAGTCATCTAGCAACGAGGGAGGAGTGAATCTACATACCCTTGTAGATCGCGCGCGGAAGCGTTCAAGAGAACGGGGTTGATGGAGTCGTACTCGTCGTGATCCAAATCAACGATGATCCTAGCGCCGAATGAACGGCACCTCCGCGTTCAACACATGTACGGAGCAGCGACGTCTCCTCCTTCTTGATCCAGCAAGGGGGGAGGAGAGGTTGATGGAGATCCAACAGCACGACGGCGTGGTGGTGGAAGTAGCGGGATTCCAACAGGGCTTCGCCAAGCGCTGCGGGAGGAGGGAGATGTGTCACGGGAGGGAGAGGGAGGCGCCAGGCCTTGGGTATGGTTGCCCTCCCTTCCCCCCACTATATATAGGGCCAAGGGAGAGGGGGAGGGCGCAGCCTTGCCCCCTTCCTCCAAGGAAGGGTGCGGCCAAGGGGGGGGGGGAGGAGTCCATCCTCCCCAAGGCACCTCGGAGGTGCCTTCCCCCTTTAGGACTCTCTCCTTTCCCTCTTCTCTTGGCGCATGGGCCTCTTGGGGCTGGTGCCCTTGGCCCATATAGGCCAAGGCGCACCCCCTACAGCCCATGTGCCCCCCCAGGGCAGGTGGCCCCACCCGGTGGACCCCCGGGACCCTTCCGGTGGTCCCGGTACAATATCGGTGACCCCGAAACTTGTCCCGATGGCCGAAATAGCACTTCCTATATATAATTCTTTACCTCCGGACCATTCCGGAACTCCTCGTGACGTCCGGGATCTCATCCGGGACTCCGAACAACTTTCGGGTTACTGCATACTAATATCTCTATAACCCTAGCGTCACTGAACCTTAAGTGTGTAGACCCTACGGGTTCGGGAGACATGCAGACATGACCGAGATGACTCTCCGGTCAATAACCAACAGCGGGATATGGATACCACATGTTCCATGATGATCTCATTGGATGAACCACGATGTCAAGGACTTAATCAATCCTGTATACAATTCCCTTTGTCTAGCGGTACGATACTTGCCCGAGATTCGATCGTCGGTATCCCGATACCTTGTTCAATCTCGTTACCGGCAAGTCTCTTTACTCGTTCCGCAACACATCATCCCGTGATAAAATCCTTGATCACATTGTGCACATTATGATGATGTCCTACCGAGTGGGCCCAGAGATACCTCTCCGTTTACATGGAGTGACAAATCCCAGTCTCGATTCGTGCCAACCCAACAGACACTTTCGGAGATACCTGTAGCGTACCTTTATAGCCACCCAGTTACGTTGTGACATTTGGCACACCCAAAGCACTCCTACGGTATCCGGGAGTTGCACAATCTCATGGTCTAAGGAAATGATACTTGACATTAGAAAAGCTTTAGCATACGAACTACACGATCTTTGTGCTAGCTTAGGATTGGGTCTTTGTCCATCACATCATTCTCCTAATGATGTGATCCCGTTATCAATGACATCCAATGTCCATGGCCAGGAAACCGTAACCATCTATTGATCAACGAGCTAGTTAACTAGAGGCTTACTAGGGACATGGTGTTGTCTATGTATCCACACATGTATCTGAGTTTCCTATCAATACAATTCTAGCATGGATAATAAATGATTATCATGAACAAGGAAATATAATAATAACTAATTTATTATTGCCTCTAGGGCATATTTCCAACGGTAGTACGGAGGAAGGCCTCACACACGACGATGAACGAGGAGATGTGAAGGAGGGAATCCGGGGCCAGATCATGGAAATCCGGTCCATAATAGAACATGATCCCCCTAACAAAGGGATCAAGAGCGAGGCCTAGCCCTCGGAGGAAGTGAGAGATGAACACAACACGCTCGTTGGGTTCGGGAGTGGGGATGACCTACCCTCGGGCAGGCAGCCTATGCGAGATTTCGGCGGTCAGATACCTGGCATCTCTCAGCTTCTTGATGTCCTCCTCTATGACAGAGGAAGGCATCCACCGACCTTGGAGGTTGGATCCGGACATGGTTGACGGTCCGAAGTGCCTGACCTGATCCTTGGGTGTTGGAACTCGAGGCGGGGAAAGGATTCGATTGAGCACGAGAGGGGAAAAAGGACAGGCCTTGGCCTCTTTATAAAGAGGGTGAATATCAAGTGTCCTCCTCGTGGCCGTTTGGGACTTGCCTAAAATCGAGGAGTCATACCAACAGGCACGATTGGGTTACCCATGTCCGTATTGATGAGAATCCCGTAATAAGGGGGACACGATCTCTGCCTTGACAAGACGTGTCAGGAAAACCGCCTCGCGATATGTGTAGTGTTGGTTGAGAAAAATGGTTCGAATAATGACCGGGCCGTGGCGTGATGTCATGTTGTCAAACGTGTCAGCAGGTTAGATTTGTGGAAATATTATTCTCTCTACGGGGGTATGTGGAACTTGTTTTGCAGAGCCGGACACTATCCTTGTGTTCAAAATCTTTGATGGAGTATTCGGAGGAGGAACCCGCCTTGCAATGCCGAAGACAAAACAGCGCGCTGGACTCATCGTCATTGAAGCCTGGTTCAGGGGCTATTGAGGGAGTCCTGGATTAGGGGGTCTCCGGAGAGCAAGACTATATCCTTTGGCCGGACTGTTGGACTATGAAGATACAAGATTGAAGACTTCGTCCCGTGTCTAGATGGGACTTTCCTTGGCGTGGAAGGCAATCTTGGCAATACGGATATGTAGATCTCCTTCCTTGTAACCGACTCTGTGTAACCCTAGCCCCCTCCGGTGTCTATATAAACCGGAGGGTTTAGTCCGTAGGACAACATACAATCATACCATAGGCTAGCTTCTAGGGTTTAGCCTCTACGATCTTGTGGTAGATCAACTCTTGTAATACTCATATCATCAAGATCAATCAAGCAGGACGTAGGGTATTACCTCCATCGAGAGGGCCCGAACCTGGGTAAACATCGTGTCCCCTGCCTCCTGTTACCATCCGCCTTAGACGCACAGTTCGGGACCCCCTACCCGAGATCCGCCGGTTTTGACACCGACAAGGAGATTCAAAAATTCTTGGGAATGTTATGAAACGAATAGAAACACAGCAGCGGAAATAAGGTTCTGTAGATACAAACTTAATCAAGAATACTATTGAGGAACAAAACTTTCAATATAGGATGCAATAATGATTCGGGCATAGGATACAACGGGCTTGATGATAATGATGGTAATGCAATAAGCAAATAGATATAATATCATGATAGATAACTAGACATGAACTGTGAAGGACAATTTCAAGAGATAGTTAAGATGAGGTGAATGATCACAACATAGAATGATGACTAGGACTAAGTCAGCATGACCAAATCATAGGAGATCAACAATATGTGCAACGGATGATAATTGATGGGAATGACAGAAGGAATTGACACGAATGATATGCAACACAGAATGAATGATCAGGTAAACTATCGTCACAAAGCACAAAACTAAACCGCTGAAAGTAATGCAGTGAAGTAAATTGAACCAGTGGTGCTTGATGGCAACAGTGAAATTTGGTAGACCAGTTCACCCTTCTGCCAAAGGGCTACGTCTGGTTGGAGGAGTTGTGACTTAACACGGAAGATAAACTCTCTTCACCCTATTCTGCTTCAACTCGAAGCTGATTAGACTTCATTTGATTTCACTCGTGGTAGATACTTGTTGGCGATCTCCAAACCTTCGATCAACCTTCGTGAACCACAACGACTCTTGGTTGCTAAAGATCTAGCTTGGTGAAGACAACAACTTTTCAACACTTGAGCCGAAACTTGTCCATCTAGAGAGTGCGCAACTCTCAAGAGTAACGGGTACAATAACTCTAACTCGGAATTGGAAAAAATACTTACTGGTCATGGTGGATAAATTCACCAAATGGATAGAAGCCAAACCTGTTAAAACGGCCAAATCCGGACAGGTGATAGACTTCATATCCGGGGTTATACACCGTTATGGCGTCCCCCACAGCATCATCACTGACAATGGCACGAAATTCACGGCCGACGAGGTAAAACTCTGGTGTAGCAACATGGGCATCAAGCTCGATTATGCTTCAGTCTATCACCCACAAACCAATGGCCAAGTTGAGCGAGCAAATGGTCTTATCATGAGCGGCATTAAACCCTGACTAGTGCGGTCCTTAAAGGAGTCTAACACGCACTGGGTAGAGGAGCTCGACTCCGTACTCTGGGGGCTGTGGACCATGCCAAATCGTACTACCGGATACACACCTTCTTTATGGTGTACGGCGCAGAGGTGGTTCTGCCCTGCGACATAATTCATGACTCACCTCAAGTGCGCATGTACGAAGAAAGAGAAGCCGAGCTCGATCGGCAGGACGGTCTAGACGCCCTGGAGGAGGAGCACGATGTGGCAAAAGCTCGTTCCGCATTCTATTAGCAACAGGCTCGCAGATACCAAAGCAGAGAAGTACGAGCCAAAACTTATAATGTTGGCGAGTTAGTTCTACGCCTGCCGGAGAAGAAAAAAACCAAGCTCGAGCCCAAATGGGAAGGTCCCTTCATTATTGACCAAGTTCTGACCGGTGGAGCATACCGTCTGCGGGATGCATCGAATAATCGACTTGAGCCGAACCCATGGAACGTAGCCCGACTCCGAAGATTCTACGCCTAGCGCCGGACTCTATGTACATCTCTTTCCTCTGTCCATTTTTGCATATACATTATCTGTCTTTTTTCTCTTTCTTCCTTTTATTCTTTCTCAAGGCCTTCAAGGGCCAACTTGTGCCTCGCTTGCACACTATAGACGCGCTAACCGCGCTCATTATACCTGGGGGCTTCTTACACAGAAGCTTAATTATTTATCTGGGCTTCATGCCCCGCACATGTGTTATTCTTCCGCATGTACCTTTTCTTCGCCATTAGATGCATCGATATGACTTAAGTTTTGGCCAAGCTGGGTTGCCTGGCTCTTGTATTTATGCCCTACGTTCCCGTTAATTCGGCTAGGGCATAAGGGGAGTACCTCTGCGATTGCTGCTGAGGGCAAAAAGAGGAAAGAGAGAGTAAAGAAGACTGTGGCTAGGGTCCTTGGCAAGGCCTCCATCATGGTAGAAGAGGAGGAGGAAGAAGAGGCAGCTGCACCAGCGCCCAAGGCAGCCAAACTTATGGGAGATGCCATAAGGTCAGGAACAGCTGCATCCAAGCCCAAGGAAGCACCCAAGGCTGCATCTAAGCCTAAGACAGCACCAAAGAGAAACACAAGGAGTATACCTGCTGCAAAAAAGAACAAGGCCCCAGTGCCTGAAGCTACTGAAGAAGAGGAAGAGAGTGTCCTTAGAAAGCTCAAGCCCAAGATCCCAGACCACAATGATGCTCATCCTGTGGCTGAGGATATGAAGCTCAGGAGAGATTCAGGGCTGAGGAAGTGGAGAGAAGAAGATCCGTATGCTTCTAGGAGAAGGACTGCAGTGGACTACAGATTTCATACCAAGGAGCAGCAAGATTTCTATGAGACAGTGCTACTTGACAAGAAGCCAATCGTATGTGACATGAGATGGGTCGACTGGACCTATATCAAGGATAATGAAGAGTACTACCCAGGAGTTCACGACAGCTTCAAGGCGTGTGGAGTAGAGGACTTTGTTGGGCAGAAGCTCACAAAGTGGAACGAGGAACTCATCATGCAGTTCTACTCCACAGCTCACTTTTATCCAGATGGGAGGATTACATGGATGTCTGAGGGTACGAGGTACCACTCTACTGTTGAGGAATGGGTGAAGCTGATCAATGCCCCAGAGGAACAAGTAGATGACTTGGACATTTACGCCAAGAAGAAGATGGATCATAACTCAATGTCCAACATGTACAAGGAGATCCCGAATGAAGCACTTGACACTTTTAAATTTGGCTCGGTGCATTATCTTCTGTCAGGTCTGCCCACTATCAATTGGATACTAAGGCACACTCTGTTGCCTAAGTCTGGAGATCACAAGATGATCAGAGGTCACGCGATCAACTTGCTTCATGTTTTTGACGTGCCTAACAAATTCAAGGTCATGAGTCTCATTGTGGAAACCGTTAAGAGGACAGCTGCTGATCAGAAGAGGAGCTATGGATATGCCCCTCAGATTCAGGAGCTCATCAACTCCAAGATGGGCACGGGCCTATATTTGTTGGATAAGGAACACCTGCCCATCCGTCCAGATTTCGAGGACAATGAAGTTGTTATGACTGAGAACGAGCCATCATCTGCCCAAGCATTTGCAAAGAAGGAGAAGGCAAAGAAGGAAAAAGCTGCCAGGATGCCTACTCAAGCGGAGGCATCTGACTACTTCTTGAAGACCAAACAAGAGAAGCTTGGTTACTTGATTGCATCCACGCTGAGAATTGAGCAAAGTTTGGCCAACCTCACTAAGAATCAGCAGAGCCTAGAGAGAATCATGGAACAGAAGTTCTATGACTTGGATGTCAAGGTAACGGAAGTTCAGTCTGCAGTGGAGCAGCTCCAGGAGGAATTGAATGAGAGGAGAGGAAGGACTACCACTCATGCTTTTTCTAGAGTGCCACGAGGCCCGAGGTCGTCTGCACTGCCAGTTGCTGACACCAAAGCCACCACCTCAGCACCAGCTACAACATCAGCTCCAGCATCTACTTCAGCTCCAACTCCAGCGACTACTTCAACATCTACAGAAGCCTTCGTCCTTGGAGTGATCCGGACACCACCACCACCTGAAGATCAAGCCTGAGCGACGACATAGCACTATGCATTTTCTAGGAACTTTTTGGTAACTTGTTGCCAAAGGGGGAGAAGATGTATAGATCATAGGCTTTGAGAGAGAGAGAGTGTTGCTTTTCTCTCTTGCTTTATTTGGTGGTTTTTGGAAACTTTGTTTGCTTGTGTGTGAGATACTACGTCCTTATTCCTGTGAGACATCGATGATCATGTGTTTGATCATAAGCTACACTTAATGTTTGCTTATTGCTTGCTTAAATATTATCATTCTATCTATCGTTTGTGATCATTCACTATTCTTGGTGATGAGTGCATATATTTCATTCTTATCATTTTGAGCGCTCCACCAAGATGTATGTGACATGGAAGAGTAACCCATGATTCTAATTCTTTGTGCATTTGCAGTCCAAAGCAAATTTTAAATATGCACAAATTTAGGGGGAGCTCTTACTTATCACATACTTCTCAAAGCGACGATATATTTCATGCTTATTATCATTTGTCGAAGCTTTGATCTATATGTTGTCATCAATTACCAAAAAGGGGGAGATTGAAAGTGCAACTATCCCTAGGTGGTTTTGGTAATTCATAACAACATATAGCTCATTGAGCTAATACTATTCCAAGATAATTATTTCAGGAAAGCTCAATGATTGGCATGGCATGGATATGAAAGTGGAACCCTCAAAATGCTAAGGACAATGGATTGGCTCAAGCTCAAAAGCTCAAGACTCTTCATTTTATATTTTAGTGATCCAAGATCACATTGAGTCCATAGGAAAAGCCAATACTATTAAGGAGGGATGAGGTGTTGCTTAATGAGCCTCTTGCTTCATGTGCTTAGTGATATGCTCCAAAACCCTCAACTACTTTCCCACATCCACATATGACCTAAACTCTAAGCCAAACTCGGTCCTACCGATTCTTCCTATCCGGCGCCACCGAGTTTCACTTGTCATTAGCCACTGCCAAACCCTAGCAATTCGGTTCTACCGATAAGGATCTCGGTCCCACCGAGATGGGGTTGCAAACTCTCCGTTTCCCTTTCGTAACTTTTCGGTCCCACCGAAAGAGCGAATCGGTCCCACCGAGATTGCAATGTAAACTCAGTGTTTCCCCTTTGTAACTTTTCGGTCTCACCGAGTTCCACTCGGTCTCACCGAAAGAGCAAATCGGTCCCACCGAGTTTGCCTGACCAACTCTCTGGTTAGCTAATTACCAAATTCGGTCTCACCGAGTTTGTGTAATCGGTCTCACCGAGATTACGTTATGCCCAAACCCTAACCGAATCGGTCCTACCGAGTTGCATGTCAGTCCCACCGAAATTCCTAACGGTCACTAGGTTTACTATTTCGGTCAGACCGAGTTTTCTGATTCGGTCCCACCGAGATTTGTAAATTGTGTGTAACGGTTGGATTTTGTGTGGAGGCTATATATACCCCTTCACCTCTTTCTCATTCAGTGAGAGAGCCATCAGAACACACACATCATTCCAACTCATTTGTTCTGAGAGAGAACCACCTACTCATGTGTTGAGACCAAGACATTCCATTCCTACCATATGAATCTTGATCTCTAGCCTTCCCAAGTTGCTTTCCACTCAAATCTTCTTTCCACCAAATCAAAATCCTATGAGAGAGAGTTGAGTGTTGGGGAGACTATCATTTGAAGCACAAGAGCAAGGAGTTCATTACCTACACACCATTTGTTACTTCTTAGAGAGTGGTGTCTCCTAGATTGGCTAGGTGTCACTTGGGAGCCTCCGACAAGATTGTGGAGTTGAACCAAGGAGTTTGTAAGGGCAAGGAGATCGCCTACTTCGTGAAGATCTACCGCTAGGAGGCAAGTCCTTCGTGGGCGATGGCCATGGTGGGATAGACAAGGTTGCCTCTTCGTGGACCCTTTGTGGGTGGTTGCTTCTTCGTGGACCCTTCGTGGGTGGAGCCCTTCGTGGACTCGCGCAACCGTTGCCCTTGGGTGGAGCCCTGTGTGGACTCGCGCAACCGTTACCCTTCGTGGGTTGAAGTCTCCATCAACGTGGATGTAGGATAGCACCACCTATCCGAACCACGGGAAAAACATCCGTGTCTCCAATAGCGTTTGAATTCTCCAAACCCTTCCCTTTATATTCTTGCAAGTTGCATGCTTTACTTTCCGCTGCCAATATACTCTTTGCATGATTGCTTGAATTGTATGATGATTGCTTGACTTGTCCTAAAAATAGCTAAAATCTTCCAAGAACTAAAATTGGGAAAAGGTTAAGGTTTTATTTGGTCAAGTAGTCTAATCACCCCCCCTCTAGACATACTTTCGATCCTACAAGTGGTACCAGAGCTTTGGTCTCCATTTGCTTTGATCTCCATAGATTTGGTGGTCATAGCCTTGGTTTCACAACCTAGGAGAGTATGGCGTCTAGCGAGGGAAATTACCACCGTAGAGGTCCCTACTTTGATGGTACTAATTTTGCTAGTTGGAAGCATAAAATGAAAATGCATATTCTTGGACATAACCCCGCTGTTTGGGCTATTGTGTGTGTTGGTTTGCAAGGTGACTTCTTTGATGGGAGAGAACCAAACCGTGAAGCTACCGCGGATGAGTTGAAGATGTTGCAATACAATGCTCAAGCTTGTGATATTCTCTTCAACGGATTGTGCCCTGAAGAATTCAACAAAATCAGCCGCCTTGAGAATGCAAAGGAAATTTGGGACACTTTGATTGATATGCACGAAGGTACCGACTCCGTCAAGGAATCCAAGTTGGATGTGCTTCAAAGCCAACTTGACAAGTTCAAGATGAAGGATGGTGAAGGTGTCGCTGAAATGTACTCTAGGCTTGCTCTCATCACAAATGAGATTGCCGGCTTAGGAAGTGAAGAGATGACCGATAAATTCATCATCAAGAAGAACCTAAGAGCCTTGGATGGAAAATATGATACCGTGTGCACATTGATCCAAATGATGCCCAATTACAAAGATCTCAAGCCAACGGAAGTGATTGGAAGAATTGTTGCTCATGAGATGTCACTTAAGGATAAAGAGGAACTTCACAACAAGTCAAGTGGTGCCTATAAAGCCTCATGTGAATCCAAGATCACATTGAATCCATAGGAAAAGCCAATACTATTAAGGAGGGATGAGGTGTTGCTTAATGAGCCTCTTGCTTCATGTGCTTAGTGATATGCTCCAAAACCCTCAACTACTTTCCCACATCCACATATGACCTAAACTCTAAGCCAAACTCGGTCCTACCGATTCTTCCTATCCGGCGCCACCGAGTTTCACTTGTCATTAGCCACTGCCAAACCCTACCAATTCGGTTCTACCGATAAGGATCTCGGTCCCACCGAGATGGGGTTGCAAACTCTCTGTTTCCCTTTCGTAACTTTTCGGTCCCACCTAAAGAGCGAATCGGTCCCACCGAGATTGCAATGTAAACTCAGTGTTTCCCCTTTGTAACTTTTCGGTCTCACCGAGTTCCACTCAGTCTCACCGCCAGCAGCCTCCAGTCGCCGGTCTTCGTCGCCGTCAACGGGATTTCTGCCCCACCGTTGCCGCCGTAGCAAGTCCCTGCCGAACTAGGGTATGGACTTGATCTTTGTGCTATTCCTCAATCTGATTCCTAGCACATTGTGATCATATTGTTTCTGGCCACGTTTGATAAACTTCTATCCAGTCAAAACGATCGTAGATTAGGTTTGATTCGAAAATTCTAGGTTTAGGTTTCCGTCGAAACCATCTCGGACCCACTGAGTTGAAAAAATCGGTCCCACCGATTTGGCTTATGCCATTGCACAAGTGAGACTCGGTCTGACCGAGAATTACTTATTGGTGTGACCGATTTTTGAACTCAGTGAAACCCTAGCAGTCTCGGTGCCACCGAACTGTGACTCGGTCTGACTGAGTTCACTAGTTTAGGTTCCAAAACTGCTTCGGTATCACCGAGTTTGAAAATCGGTAGATCCGAGATGATTTCAGTGGGAAACTAAAACTAAGTTTTTGGATTATTCTTTTGCAAAAATCTCTGCTTTTTGTGATGCTCATCCACTCTATCTCCTCTATAATCTATTCACAGGGTCAGCAGTCAGTTTGCAACATGTCTGATCAAAGTGACAGCCAGAACCTCTCAGAGCAGCAAGTGGTGATGAGTGAGGGCACTAGCCCCTCAAGTTCTTCAGATGATGGCAGCAGGAGCACCCCCAGCAATCTGCCTAAGGCTGCCACACGTCAAAGGAAGAAGAGAACGTCTGATTCTGAAGATGAGGACTATGTGGCAGAGGAAGAGGCCACTTCCAAGAGAGTTGAGCCAGCTCAAGGCTCAAAGCCGGGCCTGAAAATCAAAAGGCCAGCAGGCAGGCAGCCAATGTCAAAGGCTAGAGCCTCAATTGAGAAGCCTGCACCTGCTCCCATTGAGCCCATTGCTGCTGAGGGCAAAAAGAGGAAAGAGAGAGTAAAGAAGACTGTGGCTAGGGTCCTTGGCAAGGCCTCCATCATGGTAGAAGAGGAGGAGGAAGAAGAGGCAGCTGCACCAGCGCCCAAGGAAGCCAAACTTATGGGAGATGCCATAAGGTCAGGAACAGCTGCATCCAAGCCCAAGGAAGCACCCAAGGCTGCATCTAAGCCTAAGACAGCACCAAAGAGAAACACAAGGAGTATAGCTGCTGCAGAAAAGAACAAGGCCCCAGTGCCTGAAGCTACTGAAGAAGAGGAAGAAAGGTAGGTGGGGACGCACAACCGCATCCGCCCATATAAGGGGATAAGGATCCACCTTTTTACCTACGCCTTCTTCCTCCTATGCCTATCCATCTCCTGCGCACTCGAGCTCCGGCGCCCAAGCCCGCACTTCCCACCTCAACCTTCTCCAGCGATGTCCGGAGCGGGAGGCAAGTGGAAGGTCTCCTCCGTCACGGAGGGCGACGTCAAAAAGCTTAGGAAGGCCGGATACTTGTCCAAAGACATCGCGCATCGGCTTCCCGAGGAGGGGCAACTTGTCCCTACCCCAAGGCCCCATGAGAGGGTAGTATTCCTTCCCCACTTCCTCCGCGGACTGGGTTTCCCACTTCACCCATTTGTCCGGGGGCTCATGTTCTACTACGGCCTGGATTTTCACGATCTGGCCCCGAACTTCATCCTCAACATCTCGGCGTTTATCGTCGTGTGCGAGGCTTTCCTCCGCGTCCGCCCCCATTTCGGCCTCTGGCTCAAGACCTTCAACGTCAAGCCCAAGGTGGTGCGCGGCAACCAGGCGGAGTGCGGAGGCGCCATGGCGGGCAAGATTGCCAACGTCCTGTGGTTCAAGGGCTCCTTCGTAGAGACCCTAAAGGGGTGTCAAGCCGGGTGGTTTTACATCACCGAGCCACGCAATCCGAAATGGATCACAGCCCCCGAGTTCCGATCCGGACCCCCCACGCGGCTCATGTCCTGGAAAGAGACGGGCCTATCGTGGGGTAACGAGAAAGAGGTGACCGGACTGAAGACATGCATCCAGTCCCTGGTAAACAAGTCAATCAGGCTTGTAAATGTAGTCCAGGTCATGCTCGTTCACCGAATCCTCCCGTGTCAACAACGGGACTTTACTTTGTGGGAGTTCGACCTGGCACAGCACCGAACCCTTAACAGGCTCTTCGACACGACGTATGAAGACGTCTGGAAGGCGCTAATCAAAGGCGCCGAGGCTCCCGCATCCGCTTCCGAGGACCGCGGATACAGCTCGCAGTGTCACGCTAGCGAGGTAAGCCATTTTCACCTTTTACAGGATGTTCGGCTTTTTTCATAGTTTAAATCTATGCGGGATCTAAACTCCCTTACCTTTGACAGGCGTGGCGAGCGGTATCCGGACCGATTAACTGTCCGGCTCCGCTGCCCGAAGACCCAGCCCCAGCTCTACTAGTGAAGCTGCTGGCTCCGGCGCCTTATGTGGTGCCGGAAAAGAAGGCCAAGAAGAAGAAGACCACGGGGACTCGAAAGAGTACCCGCAACATGGTGTTGTCGGACTCGTCATCCGACGAGTCCGAGACGCCCTCCTCCCGTGAAAACGAGGAGGAAGAAGAAGGCTCTCCCCCCCAGCGGGGGGAGGAAAGAAAGGAAGGCCGCCCCAAGGGGGAAGGCCGAAGGGTCCAAGAAGAGGAAGACCCCTCCGCCGGACTACGCCCCCAACGCCGACGAGGACGAAGAGGACTGGCCGGACAGGGCCAGGCGTCCGGCAAAATCGTAAGTGTTCGGATACCAGAGTAACTCATGATATTCCTTTTGTTGCACAGCTTTCCCTAATGTCGAATATAATCATGCAGCCCGCCCCGGGCCGAACTCAACGAGTCGTCGAGCGGCTCCCTGGATTCGTCGGACGTGAACTCAGTTCCGCCCGTTGTCTCCCCCCGCACTGTGGATGACGCCGAAGTGGCGTCACAACGAGCTCCGGGGCAGGAGGAGGTGGTCCTGGAGGAGCCGCAAGGCGACCTCCCGGACTCCAGGAGTAAAGGGGACAAGACCCCCCCAGGGCTCCAAGTCCGGCTTTATGCCAGACACCACGCCGGAATCTTCAGTTCCAGATTGCGGTAGGAAAACTCCTTCCAAGAGGAGCAAATCTTCTTAGCCGGCAGCCTCCGTCCAACCGGAGGCGCCAGACAATCTGCTGGAGGTGCTTGAAGGCGCCTCCATCGACGAGGAGCACCGTACTATTATGAGTACAGTGATCCAGAAGGTTCAGTCCGCCAAGAGCGGACTGACTGAAGCTTGTGCTAGCCTTCTAACAGGCTTCGAGGTAAGTAAAAATATGTAAAAATATTACCGCATAGACAGTAGCCCCTGATGCTCTGTTTGGCGTTCGGAAAGAAAAGCCGAATAGAGGATCTAGTAAATTTCGCAGGAGTCTAACAAAAAGAGTCAATATGCGTATGCAGGCTTCGCTGCTATCCACCGCCGCACTGACTACGGAGGTGGGTGTCCTGAAGCAGGACCTTGAGCGGAGCGAGCAAGAGCTCGGCCTTGCCAAGCGGCAGCTCGAGGAGAAAGAAGGTAAGAAATACCTTACTGAAAAGGGTGCCTATAGAGAGGCGTGATTGCAAAAAATAACAGGATTGTACTGCTTATTGTAGGGGCCACGACTGAGGTGGCGACCCTCAAGCAGGCGCTGTCTGAGGCCGAAAAGAAAACGTCCGCGGAGCGCACCGAGCGAGAGAAACTTGGGGCTCAGGTCGGCGAGGTGCAGCAAGAGTTTCAGGCTCTCATGAAAAACATGAGAGTTTGGAGCTTGAGTTAAAGACCCTAGCGTCCGAGCTCGCGATGGCCCTTGAGACTGCCAAGTCTGCCAAGGCCGAAGCCCAAAAGGCCCTCCAAGAGTTGGAGGAGGTGAAAAAGATAGCAGCGGGTAAGGCATTCTTCATGCAAAGAAGAAATATAAAAGTAAATTACTTGTTACTTACCCGAATCCGGAGCTTTCCAAGGGCATTCCCAGATCTTCCCCGCAGCGTATCCGACGCTGCCGCATTCTACCGAGCTGAAGAGGGCAGCTCGACGGAGAAGGTGTTCTGGTCTCAGTATGCTGAGGCCGGACACCCTGTGCCCTTGAGCGACCAGCTGAAACAGCTGGTTGAGCTCCACAAGGCGGCCGAACAGGCCATGAAGGGCTTCATAGTTCGGTTGTGGCCCGGAGAGGCCCTGCCTGGGAGCTACTTCGGGCGGGCGCGGCGGCTGGTGGAGGCCTGTCCAAGGCTCGAGGTCATCAAGCGCTTCAGCTGCATCGAAGGTGCCCGTAGGGCCCTTGCCCGTGCAAAGGTGCACTGGGGTAAGCTGGACGGTGAGAAGCTTGTTAGGGACGGGCCGCCGTCGGGGAAGGAGCATCGCAAGCCCGAGAACTACTATAAGGATGTTCTTGCGGGTGCCCGCCTTGTAGCGGATGAGTGCACCAAGGATGTAATTTTTGAATGAACTCGCTCGATTTTATCCTGTGCGCTGAAAACTTGTTCATATGCGCTAAGCAATGCTTATTGAATTTAAAATATTATTTTCTGTGTGGCCGTTTATCAAAAATTGAGAGATGGCCAGTCGTCGGCTTCTGCCCCCATGCCACTAGTGGTGGGGTGTTCGGTGATAAACCTGTGCGCTCTTTTTCCCATGTTTGAGTCCTTCGAGGGAGGCGCTTAGCATGACGAACCAGGCAATCGGACTATAATGCTTGAACACTCTCACTTAGCCATAGAACTTTATAATTTTAAATTTTGGCGAAGCCCCTAGTTCGGAAGACCGAGTTCGGGGTGCTATCCACGCCTTGGCTGGGGTTATCCAGTTCCTCGCTCGAAGCGGCATAAGTCTTTAGGGACCCGAAAAACCTCTCGAACAGCGACCGGTCTCTCGCCTCATCATGACAGTCAGTTTTAGCTTTCTCCACTGAGGTGCTTAACCCGGCTCAACCGGGGCACAATCGCAGTGGTTCTCCTAGTGCTACCTTAACCGATATAGCGGAACGTAAGGCACCAAAACATAGGAGCCGGGCAAACCCAACTATTGACCCAAATCATGATTCGGAGCCGATGCATATAGTGCTATAAGTTCGGGGTGCCGCACTTGTGAAAGTGTACGGACTTCTCTCGCCATATTAAAGGGTACTGAAGTCCCTGGTGTACTTTCCGTACCATAGTGTACGGGTGCACCGTGTCATTAATGAACATATATAAAAGAGAGTAATGCAAAAAATAGACAAAAAGCTATGCATTGTTTATAGAGAGGCTATTTATCAAAGCCGAACGATACAAATAGTACGGTAAGCAAAAGATATTGGACTATTCAGTATGTCCTGACCAGGGGCAGGCCGCGGAATTGTATTTAAAACAGGTATAGCGCTCGTAGCAGAGACCACCTGGGATTCCACAATGCGGCATGGCTTGTCTGCCTCCCTGGATCTTGCATCATTTGTGCGGCAGTCGAATTGCCGAACAGGTCGTCCAAAGTATGGAGTCCTGAAAGTAAGAAAAAATTAAAAAAAAAGAATCCGGCAGCCCCTAGTATGTTTTAAGACGTATTTTGGGTGTGCCGTTATTGTGCCCCTTCCCCTGTGCCCATGGTATTTCAAGGGCGTAGTTATGTACGCGAGGTACTGGTTTCGCTATGTCGCGAGAGCTGGGGTTGGGGCCGCATTGCTACGCTTGCTCGGAGTGTGTCAGGCGGTCCTACTGTAGGTTACTCCGGGCGCGCTTGGCAGTGTCTGGCTTTTTAATGGCCGGACTGGAGAATTGCCTGAGAAGGCTACTTTCTACCTCCACTGCGAGAGCCGCCGTATGCTCCTCCATACGGAGGGAGCGTTCGGTGTTTCCGTTGACCGTAATTACTCCTCGAGGGTCTGGCATCTCGAGCTTGAGATATGCATAGTGCGGCACCGCATTGAACTTTGCGAATGCGGTTCGTCCGAGCAGGGCGTGATAGCCACTGCGAAACGGGACTATATCGAAGATTAACTCTTCGCTTTGGAAATTGTCCGGGTATCCGAAGACCACGCCAAGTGTTACTGAGCCTGTACAGTTGGCTTCTACACCTGGTATAACGCCTTTAAAGGTTGTTCTTGTGGGTTTAATCCTTGAGGGATCTATGCCCATTTTCCGCACTTTATCCTGATAAAGCAGGTTCAGGCTACTGCCGCCGTCCATGAGGACTCTTGTGAGATGAAATCCGTCGATGATTGGGTCGAGAACCAATGCGGCGAAGCCGCCATGACGGATGCTAGTGGGATGGTCCCTTCGATCAAAAGTGATCGGGCAGGAGGACCATGGGTTGAACTTTGGGGCAACTGGCTCTATTGCGTATACGTCCCGTAGCGCACGCTTCCGCTCCCGTTTGCGAATGTGGGTTGCGTATATCATGTTCACCGTCCGCACTTGTGGGGGAAAGCCCTTCTGTCAATTGTTGTTTGGCGGCTTGGGCTCCTTGTCGTCGCTGTGCAGCCCCTTGTCTCTGTTTTCGGCCCTTAACTTGCCTGCCTGCTTGAACACCCAACAATCCCTGTTAGTGTGATTGGCTAGCCTTTCGGGGGTGCCATGTATCTTGCACCAGCGATCGAGTATTCGGTCCAAACTGGACTGGCCCTGAGTATTCTTTTTGAATGGCTTTTTCCGCTGACCGGATTTATAGCCTTTGAATCCGGCATTGACTGCCGTGTCTTCATTGCTGTCGCTGTTAACGCGGCGTTTTTGCTTATTCCGACGTGTCCCGCCACTTTTGTCCTTGGTATCCGAATTACTAGGGTTCTTCGATAAGTTGTTACTGCAAGCTAGCCAGCTGTCTTCTCCCGCGCAAAAGAGGGTCATGAGTGTCGTGGGGGCTGCCATGGATTTCGGCTTTTCCTGTCCCAGGTGCCGGGCAAGCCAATCGTCGTGGATGTTATGCTTGAAGGCTGCTAGGGCCTCTATGTCCGGACAGTCGACTATCTGGTTTTTCTTTGTTAAGAACCGTGTCCAAAATTGTCTGGCCGATTCTTTTGGCTGCTGAATTATGTGGCTTAAATCGTCGGCGTCCGGCGGTCGCACGTAAGTGCCCTGGAAGTTGTCGAGGAATGCGGCTTCCAGGTCCTCCCAAGAACCGATTGAATCTGCTGGCAAGCTGTTAAGCCAATGCCGGGCCGGTCCTTTAAGTTTGAGCGGGAGGTATTTGATGGCATGTAGATCATCGCCGCGTGCCATGTGGATGTGAAGGAGATAATCCTCGATCCATACCGCCGGGTCTGTTGTGCGGCGCCTCTGTACTGGGCTATATCGCGACGCAGCTCGGAAGAGCTATGTCTGTTGTGTTCGGCCCGGCCGGATTTGTTGTATCCGGAGTGAAGATTATTGTCACATGCTGTAGGGCGCCTGCGCGATCCGTAGATCGGTCTTGTTTGTCTTGCGTTATCCTCCAGTATGTCTCGCAGGTCGGGCGCATTTTCCCGTGCTTTAGTTGAGCGGCGTCGGGGCATGGCTTGGGTGGAGGGCCGACAGGCCTCTCTGTCGCGACCGCGAGGTGGCCGGTCTGCCATGTCATGTGCTGGTGATGTAGGTGCTTCCTCCTCTGATCGGGGTAGCGGCCTGCGCTTCGGGTAACTTTTGGAGGGGCATTCTAGTTCATACTCTTCGGCCGCAAGGTCTTCAGTCCATCTGTCAGCTAGCAATTCTTGGGAACCTCTAAGTTGTTGCTGCTTTTTCTTGAGGCTGCTTGCCGTAGCTAAAATCCTGCGTTTAAAACGCTCTTGTTCGGCGGGGTCTGATGCTATGACGAATTCGTCGTCATCGAGGCTAGCCTCGTCTTCAGAGGGAGGCGTATAGTTATCATCCTCGACCGCTCGGTCTGCCGCTCTTTCATGAGGGCTGGCTTCTCCATCTTCCTGTGCCGAATTTTGCTGAGGTGGGTGTTCTTCGGCGCTATCCGGGGTAGTATTATCTCCCGTGCCGGAATCACCGTTTTTGCTTTGGCGGGATTTAGAGCGGCGCCGCTGACGCCGGCGCTTTTGCTGCTTCTTGGGGGCGTCATCCCCCACTGTTCCATCGCAATCTCCATCTTTTGGAGTATCCACCATATATATGTCATATGTCGAGGTGGCCTTCCAGCGCCCTACAGGTGCTGGTTCTTGTTCGTCTCCTGCATCGTCGTCCATGCCGTCAATGTCTTCGGAGTCGAAGTCCAGCGTGTCGGTTAAGTCGTCGACAGTGGCTACGAAGTGGGTGGTGGGTGGGCTTTGAATTTCTTCGTCGTCCGTATCCCAACCTTGCTGACAGTAGTCCGGCTAGGGCTCTCCTGATAAAGAGAGAGACTTTAGAGAATTCAGGATGTCGCCGAAGGGCGAGTGCTGAAAGATGTCCGTGGCGGTGAACTCCATAATCGGCGCCCAATCGGATTCGATCGGCAGGGGCGCGGGGGGCTCGGAGCTCGGAGAAGAATCCGGCTCCTCGGAGTCATGGGCCATGCGGAGTGCGGGGCTGGAGTTCGGCTCAATTGCCTCTGAGATCGCAGCCCCTGAGGCAGTGTCCAACCGCTGATCCTCGATTGGTGCAGTAGGCTCCGAATCAATGGTCGGAACCGATGCGTGTGCGGCCTCCAAGGCGCTGTTCGGTGGCAGAGCTATATCATGCCCATCGAGACAGTGCGGCGTGCTTGGCTGTGGCTCGAATCCGTCGAAGATCAAGTCCCCGCGGATATCAGCCGTGTAGTTTAGGCTTCCAAACCTGACCTGATGGCCAGGGGCATAGCTTTCGATCTGCTGAAGGTGGCCAAGTGAATTGGCCCGCAGTGTGAAGCCGCCGAAGACGAAGATCTGTCCGGGGAGAAAAGTCTCACCCTGGACTGCATCGTTGTTGATGATCGAAGGAGCCATCGGGCCTAAAAGTGACGACACAGAGGAACTCTCAATGAAAGCACCAATGTCGGTGTCAAAACTGGCGGATCTCGGGTAGGGGGTCCCGAACTATGCGTCTAGGCCGGATGGTAACAGGAGACAGGGGACACTTTGTTTTACCCAGGTTCGGGCCCTCTCGATGGAGGTAATACCCTACTCCTGCTTGATTAATATTGATGATATGGGTAGTACAAGAGTAGATCTACCACGAGATCAAGGAGGCTAAACCCTAGAAGCTAGCCTATGGTATGATTGTTGTGTATGGAGTTGATTGCCTGCGGACTACAACCCTTCGGTTTATATAGACACCGGATAGGGTTAGGGTTACACAGAGTCGGTTACAATGGTAGGAGATCTTGAATATCCGCATCGCCAAGCTTGCCTTCCACGCCAAGGAAAGTCCCATCCGGACACGGGACGAAGTCTTCAATCTTGTATCTTCATAGTCCAGGAGTCCGGCTGAAGGTATAGTCCGGCTACCCGAATACCCCCTAATCCAGGACTCCCTGACTACCCATGTAATATAACATAACTAGTTAGGTACTTGTCTGTTCAAGTACTAATGACCCCTATGCCTGGTTTCCACGCATACCCCGGTTCTTATATAACTGAGCGGGTATTCAGACACACTCCGGACTATCGGGTCCTGAGGTTGAAGAGAACAGGTCCGCCATGACAAATGATTTACAATCCAGCTAGAAGGCATTATACATGTCACTTTAATTACATAGTCATGTAGACTGACTAAATTCCCCTTCTATACCATCCAACAGGCTGTCTAGCTTACAATCCTGTTGGGAATACTTTGCGGCTAATACTAATTGCCCATACACTAAGCTAACGGGGATCTCTTTCCCATCGGGCCCCACAGGTCCGACCTCGGCCATGTGGTTTGGGTCAGCCTTGGTATACCGCGTCTTCACCATGGCCCAGGCTTCACTGGCACCTTGACGACAGGCCGATATCTTCCATAATCGGAAGCGTCGCCGTGCTCCTTTGAGCTTCTCCGCAAGCTCTCCAATGCCTTCTGGCAGGGAGACGGATGGCCACAAGGCCTGGGCAATACCTTGCATCACCTGGCGAACTTGTTCGTGCAGTCGTGAGAGCTCGGGTAGAAGATCACCCGCAGACCTGGGCATCTCCTCCGCGGGACGACCCGTCAGCATACCTGCAGACATAATTCTGTTAGCCAGCTTCTCCACCACACCCCTTTTAAGGGTTCATCCAAGCACTTACTGAAAATGCCGCGTCGAAGCCGCTTATTCTCCTTCTCGGAGTCCACAAGCTGGGCTCAAACATCCTTCAGTTCCACGCCCAGCTTGGTATTGGCATCTCGGAGATTGTTTTTCTCCCGCCTGACCTCAGTCAGCACGCGTTCGCCAGCCTTTAGCTGTCGTACGACATGCTGGTCCTCCGGATTCTCTCTGGGTTCATCTGCAATATCTATTGTTAGATCTGCAGCCACACCGCACGCTATATGGTACCTATCATTCTTTGAAAGAAATGTTACCAGCTGAGGACTTTTTAGGTTCCTTCAATGCGGCAACGGCGGCCCGAAGTTGGGTCTTGCATTCCTCCAGCTCCTGTGACAGTCGAGTATTCTTCTCTGTGAGAACCTGCACAATAGATGATCCTTAAATCAGTTCTGCTAACTGTTTGAAGTCTCAGGGGCTACTGATACATATAATCGTCAGATTTTCTTACCCGTACATCCCTTACATACTGGCATGTGGCTCTGGCTAGACCATTTTGAGCAGCATGGAGGTACGCGTCTCAAGAATTGAAGGCATCAAATGCCTTTGATGAGAAGCAAGCGTCACGGAGTACGGCCTGGCGACGCCTATGATTCATGGTGCTCTCCACTTCTGAATTTGTAGCAGATAGTTTATCTGCATCCTCTGTAGGGGGAGTATCCGGCATCCGCCCCATGTCGGGTTTGATGTCTACTACACAACCTTCTTCTTGTAGACGCTGTTGGGCCTCCAAGTGCAGAGGTTTGTAGGACAGTAGCAAATTTCCCTCAAGTGGATGACCTAAGGTTTATCAATCCGTAGGAGGCGTAGGATGAAGATGGTCTCTCTCAAGCAACCCTGCAACCAAATAACAAAGAGTCTCTTGTGTCCCCAACACACCCAATACAATGATAAATTGTATAGGTGCACTAGTTCGGCGAAGAGATGGTGATACAAGTGCAATATGGATGGTAGATAAAGGTATTTGTAATCTGAAAATATAAAAACAGCAAGGTAACTAATGATAAAAGTGAGCGTAAACGGTATTGCAATGATAGGAAATAAGGCCTAGGGTTCATACTTTCACTAGTGTAAGTCCTCTCAACAATACTAACATAATTGGATCATAAAATTATCCCTCAACATGCAACAAAGAGTCACTCCAAAGTCACTAATAGCGGAGAACGAACGAAGAGATTATGGTAGGGTACGAAACCACCTCAAAGTTATTCTTTCCAATCAATCCGTTGGGCTATTCCTATAAGTGTCACAAACAGCCCTAGAGTTCGTACTAGAATAACACCTTAAGATACAAATCAACCAAAACCCTAATGTCACCTAGATACTTCAATGTCACCTCAAGTATCCGTAGGCATGATTATATGATATGCATCACACAATCTCAATTCATATATTCAACCAACACAAAGAACCTCAAAGAGTGCCCCAAAGTTTCTACCGGAGAATCACGACGAAAACGTGTGCCAACCCCTATGCATAGGTTCCCAATGTTACGAAACCCGCAAGTTGGTCACCAAAACGTACATCAAGTGGCACGTGGTATCCCATTGTCACCACAGATATCCACGGCAAGACATACATCAAGTGTTCTCAAGTCTTTAAAGACTCAATCCGATAAGATTACTTCAAAGGGGAAACTCGATTCATTACAAGAGAGAAGAGGGGGGAAGAAACATCATAGGATACAAATATAATAGCAAAGCTCGCGATACATCAAGATCGTATCATCTCAAGAACACGAGAGAGAGAGAGATCAAACACATAGCTACTGGTACATACCCTCAGCCCTGAGGGAGAACTACTCCCTCCTCGTCATGGAGAGCACCGGGATGATGAAGATGGCCACCGGAGAAGGATTGCCCCCTCCGGCAGGGTGCCGGAACGGGTCTAGATTGAGTTTCGGTGGCTACGGAGGCTTCTGGCGGCGGAATTCCCGATCTATGTTGCTCCCGGATGTTTTTAGGGTATATGGAGATATATAGGCGGAAGAAGTACGTCAGGGGGGCCACGAGGGGCTCACGAGGGTGGAGGGCGCGCCCAAGGGGCGTGGGCGCGCCCCCCTGCCTCGTGACCTCCTCGTAGGTTCCCCAACGTGCACTCCAAGTCTTCTGGGCTTCTTTCCTTCCAAAAATGAGTTCCGTGAAGTTTCGGGTCAATTGGACTCCGTTTGATTCTCCTTTTCTTCGAAACCCTAAAACAGGGTAAAAACAAAAGCTAGCACTGGGCTCTGGGTTAATAGGTTGGTCCCAAAAATGATATAAAAGTGTATAATAAAGCCCATAAACATTCAAAATAGTAGATAATATAGCATGGAGCAATCAAAAATTATAGATACGTTGGAGACGTATCAGCATCCCGAAGCTTAATTCCTGCTCGTCCTCGAGTAGGTAAATGATAAAAAAGAATTTTTGATGTGGAATGCTAGTTGGCATAATTTCAATGTGATTCTTCTTAATTGTGGTATGAATATTCAGATCCATAAGATTCAAGACAAAAGTTCATATTGGCATAAAAATGATAATACTTCAATCATACTAACTAAGCAATTATGTCTTCTCAAAATAACATGGACAAAGAAAGTTCATCCCTACAAAATCATATAGTTTAGTCATGTTTCATTTTAGTCACACAATAATGCTCTCATCATGCACAACCCCGATGACAAGCCAAGCAATTGTTTCATACTTTAGTAATCTCAAACCTATAAACTTTCACGCAATACATGAGCGCGAGCCATGGATATAGCACTATGGGTGGAATAGAATATAATGAGGGGGTTATGTGGAGAAGACAAAAAGGAGAAAGTCTCACATCAACGAGGCTAATCAATGGGCTATGGAGATGCCCACCGATTGATGTTAATGCAAGGAGTAGGGATTGCCATGCAACGGATGCACTAGAGCTATAAATGTATAAAAGCTCAACAAAAGAAACTAAGTGGGTGTGTATCCAACTTGCTTGCTCACGAAGACCTAGGGCACTTGAGGAGGCCCATTGTTGGAATATACAAGCCAAGTTCTATAATGAAAAATTCCCACTAGTATATGAAAGTGATAACATGAGAGACTCTCTACTATGAAGATTATGGTGCTACTTTGAAGCACAAGTGTGGTAAAAGGATAGTAACATTGTCCCTTCTCTCTTTTTCTCTCATTTTTTTATTTGGCCTTCTCTTTTTTTATGGCCTTTCTCTTTTTTTGGGGCCTTCTCTTTTTTTATGGCCTTTCTCTTTTTTGGGGGCCTTCTCTTTTTTATGGCCTTTCTCTTTTTTTTATTCCTCACTTGGGACAATGCTCTAATAATGATGATCATCACACTTCTATTTATTTACAACTCAATGATTACAACTCGATACTAGAACAAAGTATGACTATATGAATGCCTCCGGCGGTGTACCGGGATCGCGATGAATCAAGTGTGACATGTATGAAAAATTATGAACGGTGGCTTTGCCACAAATACGATGTCAACTACATGATCATGCAAAGCAATATGACAATGATGAATGTGTCATGATGAATGGAATGATGGAAAGTTGCATGCAATATATCTCGGAATGGCTATGTAAATGCCATAATAGGTAGGTATGGTGGCTGTTTTGAGGAAGATATAGGGAGGTTTATGTGTGACAAAGCGTATCATATCACGGGGTTTGGATGCACCGGCGAAGTTTGCGCCAACTCTCAATGTGAGAAAGGGCAATGCACGGTACTGAAGAGGCTAGCAAGGATGGAAGGGTGAGAGTGCGTATAGTCCATGGACTCAACATTAGTCATAAGGAACTCACATACTTATTGCAAAAATCTACAAGTCATCAAAAACCTCGGCACTACGCGCATGCTCCTAGGGGGATAGATTGGTAGGAAAAGACCATCGCTCGTCCCCGATCGCCACTCATAAGGAGGACAATCAAATAACACCTCATGTTTCAAATTTGTTACATAACGTTTACCATACGTGCATGCTACAAGACTTGCAAACTTCAACACAAGTATTCCTCAAATTCACAACTACTCAACTAGCACGACTTTGATATTATTACCTCCATATCTCAAAACAATCATCAAGCATCAAACTTCTCTTAGTATTCAAAACACTCATAAGAAAGTTTTATTATTAATCTTGTATACCTAGCATATTAGGATTTTAAGTAAATTACCATGCTATTTAAGACTCTCAAAATAATCTAAGTGAAGCATGAGAGTTCATCTATTTCTTCCAAATAAAACTACCACCATTCTCTAAAAAGATATAAGTGAAGCACTAGAGCAAATGACAAACTACTCCGAAAGATATAAGTGAAGATCAATGAGTAGTCGAATAATTATGCAACTATGTGAAGACTCTCTAACATTTAATTTCAGATCTTGGTATTCTATTCAAACAGCAAGCAAAGCAAAATAAAATGACATTCTAAGGATGGCAGACATCATGTGAAGAAGCAAAAACTTAGGATCAACCGAAACTAACCGATAATTGTTGAAGAAGAAAGGTGGGATGCCAACCAGGGCATCCCCAAGCTTAGACGCTTGAGAATTCTTGAGATATTATCTTGGGGTGCCTTGGGCATCCACAAGCTTGAGATTTTCTGTCTCCTTAATTCCTCTCATATCACGGTCTCCCTAAATCTCAAAAGCTTCATCCACACAAAACTCAACAAGGACTCGTGAGATAAGTTAGTATAAACCATTGCCAAAACCTTATCATACTCTACTGTAGAAAATCACTAAAATTATTATTCAACATTGCATACTAAATGCCTCAGCATATTTAATAGTCCTATCCTCAAATAGAATCATTAAAGAAGCAAACATATGCAAACAATGCAAACATAACAGCAATCTGCCTAAACAGGATAGTCTGTAAAGAATGCTGCAACATCCATACTTCCCTAGCTACAAAAATTATGAAATAAAATTTCCACTGTAGTAAATTTATCAGATCTTAATATGCAAAAGGTTTCAATATTTTATCACATTTTTAATTTTCTAGGGAATTATTGCAACAGGGGTAAACTTTCTGTTTTCAAACAGCAACATGTATACTTGTAACATAGGCATAGTAAAGGCTATCAGTGCCAATTTTATTGAAATAAAAGATGAAAAACATTGTTCTAAATAACAGCAAGCAAATCCTAACAAAATAAATTGACGCTCCAAGCAAAATGCATATCATGTGGTAAATAAAAATATAGCTCCAAGTAAAGTTACCGATGAACGAAGACGAAAGAGGGGATGCCTTCCGGGGCATCCCCAAGCTTAGGCTCTTGGTTGTCCTTGAATATTACCTTGTGGTGCCTTGGGCATCCCCAAGCTTAGGCTCTTGCCACTCCTTATTCCATAGTCCATCGAATCTTTACCCAAAACTTGAAAACTTCACAACACAAAACTTAAAGTAGAAAACTCGTGAGCTCCGTTAGTATAAGAAAATAAATCACCACTTCAAGGTACTGTAATGAACTCATTATTTATTTATATTGGTGTTAAACCTACTGTATTCCAACTTATCTATGGTTTATAAACTATTTTACTAGCCATAGATTCATCAAAATAAGTAAACAACACATGAAAAACAGAATCTGTCAAAAACAGAACAGTCTGTAGTAATCTGGATCAAACGTATACTTATGGAACTCATAAAATTCTCAAATAAATTTCTGGACCTGTGGAATTTATCTATTAATCATCTTCAAAAAGAATTAACTAAATATCACTCTAAAAATAAAAATGGAAGCAATTCTCGTGTACGCTAAAGTTTCTGTTTTTTACAGCAAGATCAACAAGACTTTCCCCAAGTCTTCCCAACGGTTCTACTTGGCAAAAACACTAATTAAAACATAAAAAACACAATCATAAAAGAGGCTAGATAATTTATTTATTAATAAACAGGAGCAAAAAGCAAGTAACAAAAATAAAATTGGGTTGCCTCCCAACAAGCGCCATCGTTTAACGCCCCTAGCTAGGCATGATGATTTCATTGATGCTCACATAAAGGGTAAGAATTGAAACATAAAGAGAGCATCATGAAGAATATGACTAGAACATTTAAGTCTAACATTCTTCCTATGCATAGGGATTTTGTGAGCAAACAACTTATGAGAACAATAATCAACTACCATAGGAAGGTAAAACAAGCATAACTTCAAAACTTTAAGCACATAGAGAGGAAACTTGATATTGTTGCAATTCCTACAAGCATATGTTCCTCCCTCATAATAATTTTTAGTAGCATCATGAATTAATTCAACAATATAACCAGCACCTAAAGCATTCTTTTCATGATCTACAAGCATAGAAATTTTATTACTCTCCATATAAGCAAAATTCTTCTCATGAATAATAGTGGGAGCAAACTCAACAAAATAACTATCATGTGATTGAAAATTAAGATCAAGATGACAAGTTTCATGGTTATCATTGTTCTTTAAAGCATACGTGTCATCACAATAATCATCATAGATATGAGGCATGCTTTCATCACAATAAATTTGCTCATCAAAACTTGGGGAACAAAAAATATCATCTTCATAAAACATAGCTTCCCAAGCTTGTGCCTTTGCATATCATTAGCATCATGGATATTCAAGG